>NC_092412.1:41607838-41909338 GCF_040894005.1 Engystomops pustulosus
GCTGCGGCGTGGTACCACCAGGTCGTTCTTCAGGCGTGACTTGTCTGCAGTGGCGGCCAAGGTTGAGGTACAGAAACAGCAGTCAAGCTCGGGGTCACAGTCCAGGCACAGGGTCAGGGCAGGCGGCAGAGATGCAACGTCAGAATCCAAACCGGGGTCAGCAACAGGAGGTCCAAGCAGAGGGGTACGGGAACACAGAACTCACGACAGCAATACGGAGGGACACTGGAACACGGAGGTAGTCAGGCAACACAGGAACACGGAGGGAGTCAGGCACGCAGGAGACACTAGAACGCAGGAGACACTGGAACGCAGGCAAATCGCAACAGAGCTTTCTCTAAGGCTGTGGGGCACAAAGATCCGGCAGGGCTTGCAGGAAGAGGCAGGCTTATATAGATTTGGGCAATATGGCCAGCGCCAATTAATGGCACGCTGGCCCTTTAAATTTCCTGGAAGTGTCGCGCGCGGCCAAAGTCGCGGGACCGCGCGCACACGGAGCGAGGCCGGGACTCGGGAGCGGGGAGAGGTGAGACGCGCTGGCGCAGCGCCTGCGGGGAGCGAGAGGCACGGGTGAGCCCGCGACCCGCGATGTGGGTCGCGGGTCCACCCGTGACATATACTTTCCGCATCAATTACTTACAGTTTTCTAGATCTCTGCTTGCTGTCATTCTATGGAAAGCATTTATGTTTACTACTAGTGGACAGATATCTGACCATGGTCACACAGGTGCACGGCCCGTTATATCACACAGCTCTGATTACTCTCTATATCTGTGCGCCTGTGTAACCATGGTCAGATTTTTGTCCACTGGAAATAAACAATGAAGCTTTCTATAGCAGGACAGCAAGCAGAGATCTAGAAAACCGTGAGGAAATGATACAAAAAGTATATTGGAAAATTCTATAACTTTTTATCGTAAAAACAATAATAATAATTTGCTGAAATGAGAATACCCCTTTAAGGGCTTTCAGACTAAGCACAATTTTTTTAATCTGCTCTCTGTCGCTATAAGTGGTCATAACCGTTAAATGCTTTAACATATCCAGGTAATTTTAAGATTGTTTTCTTGTCACACATTCTATTTAGTGGAAATATTTGGATGATATCTTTTGCATTTAATTATGAAAAAAATGGAAATTTGTACAAAAATTTTGGAAAATTTAAATTGAGGAAGACTCAACTTGTACAAAACGTGGGTGATTGGAGTGATGAGATGAAAGTGAATAGGTTGGGCTCTTATAGGTGCAAATCAATGGAAGGGGGGGCTAGAGGTCTGAGAAATTAAAGGAACTGTCAAGTTTATGGGTTTGGACAGACCTCTGGATGTTGGTAATTTACTGTACTTTAGCCTTAGGCTACAATAAACAGCTATAACAGTTATCACAGGTGTCCGCAATTAAGCTTTATTGTTAATCCTGGTTCTTATGACAATCCAACATTTTTCAAATCCAATTGTCAGAGCGACCAAAAAAATACAAATACAAATTCAACTTAAGAACAAACCTACAGAACCTATATTGTACTTAACCTGGGGACTGGCTGTACTAGGATTGATGAGCTGAGCTATATATGTGAGTATTACATTAATGTGAGTATCATTCAAGATGATTTACATTTGTACATTTGAGTACTACAGTGCGATATTAAATATCACAGGTTGGTGCTCAAGATATCCACACAATCTTCACTTTTTCTTCTTATATTGCATATCTCTTTTTAGAGAATAAGCCACCATTCAGACTTCAGCCGCTGTCCATTATCCTCTCCATAACTTTGGCCAAAATCTTTTCTGAATAGAGAAATTTCAGACAAACATAGCGTAGGCTGTTTCATAAAATGTTTAAGGAGCTTTATTGTATTGTACTCGCACTTAAAAGGTTAAAATGCGCATATAAAATATATCAAGACACAAGGACACCAACCATCAATGCTCAGGCTTGGGTTCTGCCTACACGGCTTCTTCCAGGCGTGGTTGATGTCAGTCATTAAAGGGGTATTCCAGGAATCCGCATAATTCATATACAAATGGATACTCAAAATATAAGCATATATGTAATTAGTTGTTATTTAAAATTTTGCTTCCCTTAGCAGAAAAAGCTGATGACATAGACTGTAATGAAGAATTAAAATGCTACTGGCCCTTTAATCAGTCCGTTAATTCCCTCCGTGCGGTGTGTTGTGGAGCAGACACAGAACAGAACATGGCCGCTGGTCACATGTTCACATAACATGGCCTGCAGCTGCCTGGGCAGGTCATATGATCACCACTACGTTTGGCTGTAGTCGGTTGGTTGCAGTGCATCCAGTATGGCCAGTGTTGTGGGGATGGCAGTTACACATCATTACTATGGTAACAGAGAAAGAAAACCTGTTACATCATCACTGGGAGCAGAGCATAAGAGGTAGGAGGAGTCACTGAGAACTAAAGGATCATGGAACTTGTAGTTTCCAGTGGCGGCCATCTTGGTGATAACTCCACCTACTTAAAGAGAACCCGTCATGCAAAATAACCCCCCTAAACTAAATATATTTTCATAAACTGCCATTAGAGAGCATTGCCTCTATCCCTTCATTGTCCCTCTACATGCCTGTAAACCTAAGCAATGAGGTCCTAAAGCTGTATGCAAATGACCTGTGAAATGTCCAATGAAGCATTAGCATATTCAAGCTGTCCACTCTATTCATGAGTGGGAGGCACAGCCACACCCCCAGTGCATGACTGACAGCCTGTATAATGAGGTGAGGCTGTATAATGATGTGCTTGCTGGTGGCCACATCCCCTGCAGCCTGTGTGTGTGTGTGTGTGTGTGTTTAGGAGAGATACAGCAGCTGCAGGAAGCCATGTTACAGCAGAACATGTCAGATTCATGTGTAGCTGATGTCTGTGTCTCTCACCTGTATATTAGGAGGATGCAGCATGTCAGCAGATGCAGCACAGATACCAGCAATACTTTACTATACATTAGAGGATAATAGTAGAAACAAGACAAAAAAGCGCTCATAGGGTAATATTATAAGGTCACGAGTATTCCGTATGGTAGAGTGGTTTGCTCACCTGATCGAGTTGTGCTCACAAGGCACAACTCTAGTGTAAATTTACGGTGTCAGTGGCAGCCGGTGCTTCAAAGTAATCTCCAAACACAGGGATCTAGGCCGGTAGGAGTCTGGGAGTCAATACGAGAAGGGGTAGAAGCGGTAGGCGCACAACGAGACCGGGCATATAGTTTCTCCAAAAGAGGGTTTATTACGAATAAAAGAGCAAGTCACAGATCATCACAACGCGTTTCGGGGAACTGGGGTCCCCTTTGTCAAGTGAAAAAATTCTGTAGGTTTAGTAAAGGACAAGTATACATAAGACTCAAAAGTAATAATAGTATAGGAAATAAAAATGCAAATACAATAATGGTAGGGAGCTAAAAATACAATATATCATATTACGATGCGTGGTACAATCAATTGCGAATCAGCATGCAAAGCGTTAAAACTGGGGTCTATCGGTGGTAAAATAAGTTGTAGACCAATTGTGTCTCTATACAGGGCTCCGTTTACAGATATAGAATTATATATAGATATAAGTGTGGATATAAAAAAGTACAACATTTCATATAAAAAATATATTAAATATATATACACATATGTGTCAGTTCATCAGTTCAAAATATTATTAAATATATATACATACATATATGCATCAAATATATATAAACATATGTATCAGTTCAAAATTTCATATAAAAAATATATTAAATATATATACACATATGCATCAGATTAAATATATATAAAACCATAAAAGTGTTTCGATATAAACCTGAATGTAGAGATAGTTAGTTATGGTTAGTTACCAAACTTTTGTTGGGGAATGGTGGATGGTAGTTCATATGCATCGCTGCATATGAATGGTAAGTCTTACCGGTCTCCGGACGTTCCTGGAGAGTGTGTCCAGAGGCTGTGTGCGCGCGGTACGGCGTCTGAGTTTAAATGTCCGCAGTGGCTTTGATCAGGGGGGGGAAGCGCGAGGTGTGCGCATGCGTACTAGATAAAGGTGATGTAACCGGGATGCTTGGTGACATGTGATCGGATGGAGACGTTGTCTAGGTGAAGTGAATAAACAGAGCATAGCGGGAGGTATGTGATCTCTGATTAAGGCAATAAAGTATGAGAACGGAGGAATGGGAATTGCCGGGGAGCCATATATGTCACTAAAAGGGGGGGGGGGGGGGAAACGTGATTGGCAGATCAAAGTTTGGGTTTGGAGGAATATTGTAAGGATACATAAGGTAATAGTATTAGGTGGTTTTGAAGAGTGTAAGGAAGGGGTTAAAAGTTGTCTTCAAACATTTCGTTTAAACCTGCTGGATGCAGACTGTTTAATTTGAAAATCCAGAACATTTCCCTTTTTCTTAGCTGTTGGAACATGACCGCTTCCAACAGCTAAGAAAAAGGGAAATGTTCTGGATTTTCAAATTAAACAGTCTGCATCCAGCAGGTTTAAACGAAATGTTTGAAGACAACTTTTAACCCCTTCCTTACACTCTTCAAAACCACCTAATACTATTACCTTATGTATCCTTACAATATTCCTCCAAACCCAAACTTTGATCTGCCAATCACGTTTCCCCCCCCCCTTTTAGCGACATATATCGCTCCCCGGCAATTCCCATTTCTCCGTTCTCATACTTTATTGCCTTAATCAGAGATCACATACCTCCCGCTATGCTCTGTTTATTCACTTCACCTCCCACTATGCTCTGTTTATTCACTTCACCTAGACAACGTCTCCATCCGATCACATGTCACCAAGCATCCCAGTTACATCACCTTTATCTAGTACGCATGCGCACACCTCGCGCTTCCCCCCCTGATCAAAGCCACTGCGGACATTTAAACTCAGACGCCGTACCACGCGCACAGCCTCTGGACTCACTCTCCAGGAACGTCCGGAGACCAGTTATGCCCCTTCCACACTGGTGTTTTTCACGCGCGAGTTCTGCGCGTGCATTTGACGCGCAGAACTTGCATTGCACTCTGTCCCATTGTATTCAATGGGTCTTTCTTCATTAGCGTTGGTTTTAACGCGCGTGCTTGCGCTCGTTTTCACGCGCGTCAAAATCGCAGCATGCTCTACTTTTGCGTGTCTCGCGCGTTTTTCACGCCCCATTCAAGTCTATGGAGATGTATCAAGAACGCATTGCACTCGCAATCATTGCAAGTGCAATGCGAGTGCAATGCGTTTTAGACGTAAGGGTTGCTAGGTGACCAGAATAACATTATTTCCCCTGCTCGCGATCGAGCATTTAATTAAAAAAACACAATGAAGAACAGTGAAGAATAGAATAAAAACATTGAACACAGTGAACACAGGATCATTTAAGAGAAAAACACAGTGCAGAACACAGTGCAGAATAGATTACAGATGTTCGGCACAACTGCTTACTTGTCGGGAGATGCGCACGGAACGGTGCGCCCAAAATAGCATGTGAAGAACAATATATATGTGTGAAGAACACATTGCAGATGTATTTAAACATCTGCAATGTGTTCTTCACACACATATATATTGTTCTTCACATGCTATTTTGTTCGCGCCGTTCCGCGCGTATCTCCCGACAAGTAAGCAGATGTGCCGAACATCTGTAATCTATTCTGCACTGTGTTCTGCACTGTGTTTTTCTCTTAAATGATCCTGTGTTCACTGTGTTCAATGTTTTTATTCTATTCTTCACTGTTCTTCACATCTGCTAACTTGTCGGGAGATAATATACACGGGGAACAGTGAAGAATAGATCGCGTTTGTGTTTTCAATTAAATAACACATTTTAATCCCAAACCATGGTCCCTTTGAAAAATGCTGGAGTCTCCCATTGAATCGCGCGTGAAAAATGCGCCGAAAACGCAAAAAAACGCTAACAACACGCGCGTGAAAAACGCAAAAACGCTAATTACTCCAAGGAAAAATGGAACAAAATCGCAGCCAAAAACGTCAGTTTTTCACGCATTGCACCCTGACGTGAAATGCAACGCTAGTGTGGAAGGGGCCTAAGACTTACCATTCATATGCAGCGATGCATATGAACTACCATCCACCATTCCCCAACAAAAGTTTGGTAACTAACCATAACTAACTATCTCTACATTCAGGTTTATATCGAAACACTTTTATGGTTTTATATTTATTTAATCTGATGCATATGTGTATATATATTTAATATATTTTTTATATGAAATTTTGAACTGATACATATGTTTATATATATTTGATGCATATATGTATGTATATATATTTAATAATATTTTGAACTGATGAACTGACACATATGTGTATATATATTTAATATATTTTTTATATGAAATGTTGTACTTTTTTATATCCACACTTATATCTATATATAATTCTATATCTGTAAACGGAGCCCTGTATAGAGACACAATTGGTCTACAACTTATTTTACCACCGATAGACCCCAGTTTTAACGCTTTGCATGCTGATTCGCAATTGATTGTACCACGCATCGTAATATGATATATTGTATTTTTAGCTCCCTACCATTATTGTATTTGCATTTTTATTTCCTATACTATTATTATTTTTGAGTCTTATGTATACTTGTCCTTTACTAAACCTACAGAATTTTTTCACTTGACAAAGGGGACCCCAGTTCCCCGAAACGCGTTGTGATGATCTGTGACTTGCTCTTTTATTCGTAATAAACCCTCTTTTGGAGAAACTATATGCCCGGTCTCGTTGTGCGCCTACCGCTTCTACCCCTTCTCGTATTTACTATACATTACACACAGACATGAGCAGGGGGAGGAGAGGGGAGGGGGAACAGGGGTGACATCACTGCCTCTGACCATGTGACCAGCCTCATTTACATGATAAAGAATAGATGATTTTACAATGATTAATGTATGAAATAACTAGATAAAGGCTGGGATGGATCCTTGTGAGCTGCTCCAACAGGTAGAGGTGACAGGACAAGTGACACAGACCTGATGACAGGTGTCCTTTAAGAGAGGCCATAAATTTTGTAAATCATAAAATCAAACTATTTAAGTTCCATTTTGTGACTAATGACACTGAGTGTTGTTGTATTCATTTATCTATATCATCATGGGTTTTTGTGTCAGACGTTCATATTCCCGGAATACCCCTTTAAGCATCATAGCGATAGTATCATAAATGTTTAGTACTACTGTGGACCACCAGCTATTCCACAGGAGGCTTTGCTCTAATGGCTTGAAGGACACTTTGCTGTTGTGGTTTTTTTACAGTCTCCTTTCTGTTCTCCTCTTGTTGTCAGGGTTCCTCGGGGCTCAGTCCTAGGTCCTCTTATATTTTCACTCTATACTGTCCCTGTTGGAGAAACCATCAGAAGATTTGGTTTCCAGTATCATCTCTATGCTGATGATACCCAGTTATATACTTCTGCACGTAACATCACCCCTGCCTTACTGCAGAACACTAGTGATTGTATCTCTGCAGTCTCTAACATCATGTCCTATCACTACCTGAAGCTTATACTTTCTAAAATGGACCTTCTGTCTGGGAGACTCTGGCCTCCGCTTTACACCCTATGTTTAATCACATGCAGTCTTCCCTCGTTTCTATTACTTGACCAGAAATGGATTTTGCTGACAAAACAGGACATACTTCCTCCAGGTGAATGGCGGTGGGAGCAGCGAGCATAACAACCAGCGTTCACCTGGAGGAAGTCTCGCAAGATTATGAGACTTCCATGCTAGTTTGCACAGCCGCTGTGCGAAGCAGACTACTGCATGTAATGAAGATACAGGGGGAGATTTATCATAAGTTTCTTAGAGCATAACTATTCTAGTCGCCCATGGCAACCAATCAGAGCTCAACTTTCATTTCCCTACAGCCGTTTATGAAATTAAAGCTGAGCTCTGATTGGTTTCCATGGGCAACTAGAACAGTTTTACCTCAGAAACTTGATGTTAAATCTCCCCAACAGTGCGTATGCACCAGTGCTCCTGAGAGCTCTCGGGAGCCAGATAGGGAGGGTGAAGGGACAACTTTGAAGCATGCTAGGCACGTGCATAGTTATACTAATAACCAAGCGCCGAGCACCCTGTGTGAAGAGCACAGGAGCACCAACGGGTCTTTTACATATTTTATAAATACATTTATTTGGGACGAAACTGCTGATTTCTGTCCCTAAACAAGACAACCTCCAGCCTCAAATGGTAGATTTCCTTTAAGAAAGCTGTAAGCTTTATATTTCTGTAAAATATTTTTATTGCGTATAGACTAAATTACCAAATGCAGTGTTCCATGCAGAAGAGAAATGCTTAGGCTGACTTTTGAATTGTGTGCTATGCACAAGCATATGCATAGAAATGAGAGTTCTTGTAGCTCAGCATTTCTCTGTAGCATGACTCATCCTTTGTTATATAGCGCTCAACATATTCAGTAAATTATTAATGTTCACAATAGAAGTGACTACACTTCATGTCCATCACAATGAACATAGCTGTTGTGTTATATATCATGGCGAAAACCTCTATAAATCTGTTCAAATATTAGAGACATGAAACACAGGGAGAGTGGGCAGGAGCATTATGTCACGATCTTGTGGCATCTCGGAAAATATATAATTTAAGGTATTATAAAATGTCCCTAGACAGACATTCTCTCATTTATGTTAATTTTTGAGGATCTGTTCTCGCTTCTGTCTTGACTGAAAACAAGAGAGGATAGCAGATTGAAGAGACTACTGAATCTTTTCCTTATTCCCCACGCTTGGTTCTGTTTCCATTTTTGAAGACTGTATCTACTGTACTAAACATAGTAATGAATGAAGCTTGATATTCTATATTTCAACCCAAATATCTACAAAATTGTCTTATAGAGGATCATTAAAGAGGAAATTTCAACACCTTATACATGTGGTGAAAGATATACTTTAGGGGTTGCTTCACAGATTCGGGAGCACTTTGAATTTTCTTTCTAGCCCCCACAGTGCTGAGATATTAGTCCCGGTATCTGACCATTTTAATCCTACAGAGGTGAAGGGTTGAAGGAGGGGGCATGCTAATTTTCTCTGACTCTGTCCAACAGGCCCACAGTGTCAGCGAAGGTGCTGTGTACTGATCTCACTATGCTCAACTTGCTGCTGCTGTGCACTCACTCGGCACACAAACAGAGCTGACCGGAGCTCAGAGTGCATGCTAAAGATGAGCAGGAGATATATGCCTTCAATGAGGGACTAATGAGGGACAAATTATTCCCAGCTATCATTATGGCACAGGTTTATTAGACCTAGGTCATAAGAAATTTATATAGCAGTAGACTGTAGGCAATGAGCATTACATACTAGAAACTAGCTAGCCAACTTGCATGTTCTATAGCAGTAGCCACCCAGGTAACAATCATGTTCTATGGCAGTAGACATCCTGCTGATCAATGCTGAAAAAGGTGGGAGTGTGCAGCAGCAGTAGACAGTGTGATCTCACTAGATGAGCATAGAGAGATTACACTGTGCATATACACACCAGCCTTTATCTGCCACTGATTAGACAGTATCAAAAAAGAGTAGAATAACCTCTGCCCCTCCTCTGCAGCAGCACCTCCTCTCTGACAGTGGAGAGAATTACAATGGTCAGATACCAGGACTGATGTCTCTGAAACCGTGAGGGCTAGAAAGAAAATTCAAATCTGTGAAGCAGCCCCTACTGCTGTATATTAAACACCACATATGTAAGGCAATCTTTAACCACCTAAGTCTAACTCTTTCACTCCCCTGATTCGCCTAAGATTGGGATTTTTTCTTTAGAGACAACTAATCTTGAGCAAACAGTGCTGTTATATTTGGCACCCAATATTCTAAGCATTCTCTCCAGAACAAAATGTTACCCCTCTGACATTAGAGAACATAGTTATGATACTTGATGCTGTAACTAATATCAGTGGTTACTCGCATACTAGAGAAAATATTCCAGTGGCTCCAGAATCAGTGGAGCAACACCTACTAAAGAATAAGGTTGGTAGAGATGCTGAAAGATCCACATTTCAGTTTTTGACTCAGTATAATTTACCACTAAGACTAAAATTGATGAAGAGTCTCACTGTGCTGGATCTCTATAGATATAAAAACCTTCCAATAAATCTTAATACATTTTTCCAGACTATTGGAGCAGTCTATGAAGAATGTTGAGTGATGTATAGGATATCTACCATCAAAATCCAGCATGATAAACCAGGACACTTACTCATGGATCCAGGCACTGTTGATTTTAGTAGGAAGGAGACCATGGATAACAATATATAAGAAGATTACCACAGTCACGGTGCCTGGATCAAAGAGTAAGTATCCCTGGTTTATCATGATGGATTTTGATGGTAGATTTCCTATCAACGCTATTTAAAAATTCTTTTACAAATAAAAACTACTAAAAATAAAAACTATTTAGCAAAAAAAACATATTTCAATCACCCTTTAAATGTCATTAAATACTGTACAGGCGGTCCCCTATTTAAGAACACCTGACTTACAGATGACCCCTGGTTACAAACGGACCTCTGGATGTTGGTAATTTACTGTACTTTATCCCTAGGATACAATAATAAGCTATAACAGATATCACATGTGTCAGTAATGAAGCTTTATTGTTAATCCTGGTTCTTATGACAATCCGACATTTTTAAAATCCAATTGTCACAGAGACCAAAAAAATTTGGCTGGGGTCACAATGATAAAATATACAGTTCCGACTTACATACAAATTCAACTTGAGAACAAAGCTACAAAACCTTGTACGTAACCCGGGGACTGCCTGTATATTAGAACGTTGCTCATCCACTGTTCAAGGAACATCGGCAGTTCTGTTGATTGGACCCAAACAGCAGCTATACACAGAATAAGCCAATGGAGCTGGTTCATGTCATGTAGACACATAGTCAGGATCAGGGCTAGTTGGCCCTGATGATGATGCTATACAACACCTGCGAGCTTTTCACCAGAGCCCACCGCAAAGCGGGCTGGTCTTGCTGCGACAGGATACCTCCAGGTTGCTCCACATGCGTGACTTGCTCGCAGTGGTGGCCAAGGCGAAGTAAAGAGTTATAGAGCAGAGTCGTAGTCACGGACAGGCAGGAGGTCAGGACAGACAGCACGGGATCATAGTCGATAGCAAAGCAGAAGGTCAGGAACGGAATCTGGGTCACAAAGGGAATTCGTACACACGCGCCCTAGGAGGTGGGAATATTTTTTACTCTATACTTACACAGACTACAGATAAGGAGAAGTTGCTAAATTTTCTCATGACTTTTTACTTGATATTTATTTTTCAATATACAGCAGAATCATCAAGTGAAACATTCGCCAGGTGCTCAAACTTAAGGCTTCTCTCCCTCTCCCTACCTTTGTAGTGACTTCAGAATGGTTTTATTATATTCATTCATAAAATTTACTTTTATTTCTTAAAGGGATATTCCAGGAATATGAACGTCTGATACAAAAACCCATAATGCTATAAATAAATGAATGTAACATTACTCAATGTCATTAGTCACAAAATGGAGCTTAAATAGGTTGATTTTATGATTCATAAAATTTTATGGCCTCTCTAAAGTTATCACCAAGATGGTTGCTACTGGAAACTACAAGTCCCGAGATCCCTTAGTTCTCAGTAACTCCTCCTACCTCTTATCCTCTGCTCCCAGCGATGATGTAACAGGTTTTCTTGCTCTGTTATCATAGTAATGATTTGTAACTGCCATCACCACAACACCGGCCATACTGGATGCACTGCAACCAAACGACTACAGCCAAACGTAGTGGTGATCACATAACCTGCCCAGGCGGGTGCAGGACATGTGATGTGGACATGTGACCAGTGGCCATCTTCTGTCCTGTGTAGGCTCTGCAACGGACTGCGTGGAGGAAATTAACGGACTGATTAAAGGGCCAGTAGCATTTTAATTTTTCATTAGTCTATGTCAGCAGCATTTTTCTGCTAACTGGAGCAACATTTTAACCCCTTAACGACTTGGCCTTTTTTAGTTTTTTCACTTCCATTTTTCACTCCCCACCTTCAAAAATCTATAACTTTTTTATTTTTCCACATAAAGAGCTCTGTTATGGCTTATTTTCTGTGTAACAAATTGCACTTCGTAGTGACGGTATTCAATATTCCATGGCGCGTACTGGGAAGCGGGAAAAAAATTCCAAATGCAGTGAAAATGGTGAAAAAACACATTTGCGACACTTTCTTGTGGGCTTGGATTTTACAGCTTTCACTGTGTGCCACAAATGACATGTCTAATTTATTCTTTGGGTCGGTACGATCAAGTGGATACAAAATTTGTATAGGTTTTATAATCATCATTTTCATACATTTAAAAAAAATTAAAACCTCCTGTACAAAATTTTTTTGATTTTGCCATCTTCTGGCGGCAATAACTTTTTCATAGTTTGGTGTACGGAGCTGTGGGTGGTGTCATTTTTTGCGACTTTTGATGGCGTTTTCATTGCTATCATTTTTAGGACTGTGCGACCTTTTGATAACTTTTTATTAATTTTTTTATATTTTCCAAAATGGCAAAAAAATGTCATTTTTGACTTTGGACGCTATTTTCCGTTACGAGGTTAAACGCAGTGAAAAACCGTAATTATATTTTGATAGAGCGGACATTTTCGGACGCGGCGATACCTAATGTGTTTATGATTTTTACTGTTTATTAATACTAATATCAGTTCTAGGGAAAGGGGTGATTTGAATTTTTAGGTTTTTTTATTATAATTTTTTTTTTTTAAACTTTGTTTTACTTTTACTTTTACTATTTTTCAGACTCCCTAGGGTACTTTAACCCTAGGTTGTCTGATCGATCCTACCATATACTGCCATACTGCAATATGGCAGTATATGGGGATTTTACTCCTCATTCATTACAATGTGCTGATAGCACATTGTAATGAATGGGTTAAAACGAGACTGCTTCGGGCCTTCGTGAGACCCGAAGCTGTCATGGCAACGGATCACCGCTCCCCGTGACGTCATCCATGCGCCCATGCGGCGCCATCTTTTTGGAGCCTCCGGCAGCATTGCTAGCACCAATCGCGGGTCTTACTGGTAAGCCTTTGCTGCAATATGCAGCAAAGACTTACCGGCTATGGAGAGGGCTCGGCCCGCGGGCCCTCTCCATGCACCGGGACCCGGCGCGCGCCGTACTAGTACGGCGCGCGTCGGGAAGGGGTTAAATAACTTATTACATATTAGCTTATATTTTAAGGACCCATTAGTATATGAATTATGCTGATTCCTGGAATACCCCTTTAAATAAAAGTCTTTGAAAACCACTGAGAATATACTTTTTCTTTGTATTTTTATTTTAGGCTTAAATGCTTTTTACTATTATTATCTGTACTTTTGAAAGCCCAAACCAAATGCTTCTACAAATGTCCAATGTGCATCCAATTGCACAAACCAAAGCCTTTGCCATCAGGATGTATTGCTATAAATGGACTGAATACTTTCATTGTACTTCCTCTAACACGCAGCTTTGTATTTGTATAGAAAACCAAATGTTATTTTTCCCATTTCTTAGGACGTCAGCAGTAACTATCCGGCACGAGAGCCTGATTGATGTCATTTTGCCAGCAATATTTAATTCTGGTCTCTCTTCCTGTCTGGAAGTGCAGCAATAACAAGTTTATAGCTCAATTACAATGCTGCTAGTCCTGAAGATTCTCTGGTGCATCCTGATTCAAGACAGTAAATAGATCATAAGTAGTTGTGTGGATGTGATCCAGTATTCATCGGCTTCTCCCTTATAATGTCTACTTAAAGGAAATCTACCAGGATCTGTACGGCAAATCACACTGAACATATTCACCTACACATCTCTTTTTATTGATCTCAGCGCTTGTATTCTCTTAGCTGGACATGCCGGGATCACCTGAACAAAAAAAAGAGTTATGAAATGCATCCCGGAGCACCGGGACAAGATGTCTGGCGATCCGGACTGCTAATAATGCACGACCCCGCACCTCCCTCTCCTATGCAGGTGACATCACATGAGAAGCGTGAATGCATGCCTCCTGCGTAATAGATACCTCCCTCACCCATGTCGGAGAGGAAGGTGATATCACACAGGGGGCATGAATAATTAGCAGCCCAGAGCGCCAGACATCTGGTGCTCCTGCTCCGGGCTGATTTTTATATGTTTCTTTTTCATTTGATCCCTGCGTGTCAAGATTAAAGAGGACAATCAAGATGAAGAGAAGTGTAGGTGAGTATGTTCAGTGCAATTTGCCTTACAGGTACTGGTATATTTCCTTTAAACAAATGCAATATTTTTGGAGCATGAAGAATGTTCTATCTTTTCACCTACTACTAAACAACCTAACTCCTCCTAACTTCTTCATTAACCAACAGACATAAATATACTTATGGTGTATGGGTTTTATAGTATAATAACTTTAATCGCAATATGAATTCCCTTAAGGAATATCTTATTTTGGATTTGAAAGTCAATGAACATATTTTTAATTTTTCTGTTTATCATGCCTGATTTTTGGTCTGCGCCGTACATACATCCCCTATAGACAGCAAAGGGCACACTGAGTGATACAGTGACGCACACGTGCGGCACCATACAACTCCGTACACAAGGAAAAGATAGGATATGTCCTATCTTTCCCCGTGTTGTGGGGCCGTGCGCCATGCACCTGGCCCGGCGGGCATACGTTAGTGGGAAGCAGCCCAAAGCCATTTTTATCTTTGAAAGCTTTCCAGCCACATAACCTATGTTCTTCAAACATGGACCCACATCTATTAAAGAGATTGGGGCAGTTTTCTGTCTGTACAAACTGCATGCACATGTATTTATAAAGTGTCTGCGCGGCTGCACTGTGTCCAACAAGACAGAAAATGTGTGCACCAAAAGGAGTGTGTTAGTGCTTAGTCGGAGTTTGCACCACATTTATTACTGAGGTGAACAAAGTGGCTCAAAAATAAATTGGTGCCCACTTCCTGAGCAGTGCAGGGGGCAACAGATTAATGAAGAACGGGTGCCTCTGCACACTACACAGGCAAACTGCACATAGCACAATCCTGTTTTAAATCCGGCACAGAATGGTAATCGTCATAATATCTGACGTTTGTGCGGTCCGCAGACCCTTAGTAAATGAGCCCCACTGTAGGCTACTCATGACTGTATCTATGGCCTAATAGCCAACCAAACTAATCCTCAGCTCATAAGTCTTTATGCAAAAAATATTTCTGCACTGAAGGGGGAGTCCCGGCGTGCAGTCGTACCATGCGCCAGATTTAACATGCAAAGTCTGACAGAAGTGTGTCGCACGTCCTATGTTAAAGGTGCAGCAAAAAAAGAAGTGGGCCACTTTGTCAGGGCAGTGCACAGGGTGCCAGATTGATGCAGAACGTGCACCAGAAATCCTGAATCTGGCGCCCCCTGCACTATACACAGGCAAACTGCACATAATACACACTGCCCTGTTCTTAGTAAATGTGCCCCATTGTCTTCACTCCTGGCTGTCTCCTGTTCCGGGCTGCATATGGTTAAGCTAACTGTGATGGACAGATATCTTCTCCGCTCAGTGAATGGTTCTAATCACTCTCCGGACTGTTATTTCATTAGAGGAATGTCTGCCCACTTCCCAGTGCTTGCTATAAGTCTTCTTTGGTGCTTGCTAGCATTTTATGGACTTCCATGTTTTAAGGTCTTCTGATCCTGGCTTTCCATTTATCTCTTAATTCTGTACTGCACTGTCTATATGACCATTCTTCTGTGTATTTCCTGTTTTTGTCTCTATGCTTACACTTTGGCACATGAAAGGAATGTCCACCAGATGTAACCTACTAACTTTTATAGGACAGACAAGCAGGCAGGGACAGCTGAGTGGGTCAAGCTTTAGGGTTCACTCTTCTTGTCTGTCCTTTCCTTTTACATTTTATTGCCCGGTCCCAAAGCATTACAGACTCGTTTTATGTTATATATATGTAATGCCCCCCTTATGTCCCCATACAATAGTTATATATCCCAAACAGGAGTAGCCCATTTTATTGACTGTATACAACAGTAACTCACTTGTGCCCCACACAGTAGTAGACCACTTTGCTCTCCCACTTAAGCATTTTGCCACAAAGTAAAATCTTTGTTATAACTACATTTGTTGTGTTATTACATGCACATTCTCAGTAAGATACAAAGGGTATTTTTTACAATGGGATAAATGATAAAGTTTAATGAAGTAATCTTTGTAACTGTAAAGTTTTTTTCTCAAATAAATAGCTTCTGGGATGTTAAAACACTTTGCATATTATCTTTGTTACCAATATGCAGCAGTTTCCTTGATATACCCCTCAGATTACCTCAGTGCTGCAATTGCTGCTTCCGCTCCCTCTGCTGATTTGTTTTTAAAGGGGGAATCACATATAATAATTTCAAAATCACTATCACTTTACAATTACGCTTTAAACACTTATTGGACAGCTTTAATATAAACTAATTACATTTTCAGTTTATTTTGCTTGATTACACACCAATTCAATAGAATTGTGACAATAACTAAAATGATAATAATAATGGAAATAATTAGTCTACAAAATATTACATTTTTTAACAGGGTGAATGTTGGGGGGGAAAACTGGTATTACCTTCCAGCTACCTTCAGCTATTTGTGCTTGCCCCATAGGGGCTGCCAATTTGTACCATCACCATCATAGTACAAGTTCTATTTTAGGTCCCAATAATAAACAACCCAGAGTCACACACTTGTCTATGCACTGCAGAGACTGTCACCTCTTGTAGAGCCGTCGAACAGACTGAATATTTTGGATTATTAACCACACTTTGCTGGCTGCGTGCAGTAGAAAATTGTTAAATAATTCACACCCCTGTAAATTCTCCATCTGGAGATCCATTTGACATTATTTAAGGTGTGTAATTATCTGTTGGAGGATGGTTGAGTTGTTTAATGGGTTGTGAAATAATTCCGACAATCGTTTTATACACTTAACTTTTTACATAGTATGCTTACTTTAGCATGGACCATCATCTTAAGCTCACCATAGTGCACATCATTACAGAGGGAATGAGGCCACGAGCACCTGTCTTACATTGTGAATGCTCCACATTTGGGATAGATGTCACAGTGTATTGCTCCGTAATTACAAAAAAACGAATAGTTAATGGGCTTAGACGAAGAACATCTGCTTAAACTTAACATTACCTATCAGTTTGAATATCCTATGAGATGTTTTACTGCTAGTTTTATGTCTTATTCACAGGACATTTTGGCCAAAAAAAGCAAAGGTGCTACAAGAAATACAAAAGCTTCAATCCCTATGTATCAAGCATGGCTATTTAAAGGGCGAATACAGTACAGACATGTTTGGCACAAAGTAAAGTTATAAAAAAAGATTCTCCAGTGACCTACTATGGTATATGGATGTCAGAGTGTGTAGTCTTTGGGTAGTCATGTAGTCAATAGTTTTGCATTGAGTGTAATATTAGGGATCCATACTACACTAATGTTGACCAAGTCATACTGGATAATCTTTACCACTTAGGTTGACTTTAAAAGTGTATTTTGCATCATAAACCTTAAATCCTATTAACGGCGTTGTCCACGGAATTGGGACTAACATAGTAATTGGTGAGGGTATCAGTGGTGGGACCCGCACAAATCACAATAATGAGGTCCATCATATCCCAATTGTAGCTGAAATGAAAGGTCTCACATGCACTCCACAGACATGTGACAGAAACACCACTGAGACCCACACTGACCTAATTTTTTTTTTTACTGGACAACCCCTTTAAGTGCAGCTGTAACTGCAATGTAACTAGTAACTGAAAATCCATGAAGGCATTTATTTATTACATAGTTTTATTCTATTCCCTTATAAAGAATGGCTGGACCATTATACAAGCTCTTATACCTCTTGTGTCACCCCTTCACCCTCATAGACCGTAAGCTCTTGTGTCACCTCCTCATCCTCATAGACTGTAAGCTCTTCTGTCACCCCCTCATCCTCATAGACTGTAAACTCTTGTGTCTCCCCCTCATCCTCATAGACTGTAACCTCTTGTGTCATCCCCTCATCCTCATAGACTGTAAGCTCTTGTGTCACCCCTCATCCTCATAGACTGTAAGCTCTTGCGTCACACCTCATCCTCATAGACTGTAAGCTCTTGTGTCACCCCCTCATTCTCATAGACTGTAAGCTCTTGTGTCATCCCCTCATCCTCATAGATTGTAACCTCTTGTGTCACTCCCTCATCCCCATAGATTGTCAGCTCTTGTGTTACCCCTCATCCTCATAGACTGTAAGCTCTTGTGTCAACCCCCTCATCCTCATAGACTGTTACCTCTTGTGTCACTCCCTCATCCCCATAGACTGTAAGCTCTTGTATCACCCCCCTCATCCTCATAGACTGTAAGCTCTTGTGTCACCCCTCATCCTCATAGACTGTAAGCTCTTGTGTCACCTCCTCATCCTCATAGACTGTAAGCTCTTGTGTCACCCCCTCATCCTCATAGACTGTAAGCTCTTGTGTCACCTCCTCATCCTCATAGACTGTAAGCTCTTGTGTCACCTCCTCATCCTCATAGACTGTAAGCTCTTGTGTCACCCCCTCATCCACATAGACTGTAAGCTCTTGTGTCACCCCCTCATCCTCAGACTGTAAGCTCTTGTGTCCCCCCTCATCCACATAGACTGTAAGCTCTTGTGTCACCTCCTCATCCTCATAGACTGTAAGCTCGTGTGTCACCCCCTCATCCTCATAGACTGTAAGCTCTTGTGTCTCCCCCTCATCCACATAGACTGTAAGCTCTTGTGTCACCCTCTCATCCTCATAGCCTGTAAGCTCTTGTGTCACCCCATCATCCTCATAGACTGTAAGCTCTTGTGTCACCCCCTCATCCTCATAGACTGTAAGCTCTTGTGTCCCCCCTCATCCACATAGACTGTAAGCTCTTGTGTCACCCTCTCATCCTCATAGACTGTAAGCTCTTGTGTCACCTCCTCATCCTCATAGACTGTAAGCTTTTGTGTCACCCCCTCATCCTCATAGACTGTAAGCTCTTGTGTCACCCCCTCATCCACATAGACTGTAAGCTCTTGTGTCACCCTCTCATCCTCATAGGCTGTAAGCTCTTGTGTCACCCCATCATCCTCATAGACTGTAAGCTCTTGTGTCACCCCTTCATCCTCATAGACTGTAAGATCTTGTGTCACCTCTTCATCTGCATAGACTGTAAGCTCTTGTGAGCACTCACTCCTATTGTTATATATGACCGTTTGTATACTGTAATGTAATATTATATTTGTATAAGTCCTCTATGATTTGTAAAGCTACGGAATATGATGGCGCTATATAAATAAAGATTATTATTCATTAGCCCCCTCCTCCTAGTGTTCCCAATTCATTATATCCCCCACACTGCGCCTACATAGCATACTATATAATTTCCGCCTTAGTGGCGCCACATTGTAAACTACCCCTTTCTGTGCCCCCACATTATATTGATTCCTTTTTTGTTGGCCCCATCAGACATGTACCCTTTTCTCTAGCCCCTTCATTATAATGGTCCCACTTCACTTGCTCCCCACCTCAATCCCCTCTTTCTGTAGCTCCCTTTCCTCCTCACTTATATGGCCCAAATAGTTGGAAGCCCAATATTTATAATGGTCACTATTCTGTTGAAACCTTTTTTACTGAGTTTTGCTGTAAAAATACTCATCTTTGCCCCACAATGCTGGACAATGTCTAGATATAACACGGTCGGGTGGGCATATGTTCGTATGAATTCGGCCTTAGACACATAGGAAAAGAACACTCATCCAATCACTGACCATATTAGTAACTGCCTGCCTGTGATTGGCTGATGTGGCATTTAAAAAAAAAAAGCAGAAAGTAGAAAACAATAATGGACCCATAAAGTTTTGGAAAAAGCACAGAAAGAGATGAGTGAGGTGAGTTTTACTATTCTACGCTCAACCAGTATTTTCATCAAGTTTTTAAAAATCATATTAAAATATATTAACACATAAAAGCAAAAAATACTGAATATGTTATTGTTCTTCTGATGTGATCTTCAGCCCCAGGACACACTATATGTAGGAAACCATTAATGTTGCACAGTATGAAGTACATTATCTCTTTCCTCCATGTCCTTTGGCATATGACTTGAGAGCACGTCTGACACTGTAAGTGTCTTATATCCGGGGACTTTAGGTTCTTATGCTTATTCTTTGGATCACTGCCTTATGTTGTCTTCTTAGCAGTTTATACATCCACAGACTGAGCCAAATTCACTTATTGCTCTCCAGTGTTCTGCCTGCTATAATAAAGGCAATTTTATTGCCCGAGACAGATCCATATAAAAGTTTCCTCCGTGGCTATTCATTTCTAAGAAAAACACATTTATCATAAAAGTCCATCTCATATAGTATTTTAGATCATTTCAGCATTTTACTGTCAGGATGAAGATTACTTAGGGAGTATGGAGAGCCCAGCGGTGACTATTACAATGGCTGCTGTGGAGCCTCCTGAATGCTAGATGACTATTTTGCAATGTGTGTCTCTAGGGAGAGACAATGGGACTCATTTACTAAGGGGCCGAAGCGCCGATTTTCCCTGAATTGCCCCGGGTTTTTGGCGCACGCAATTGCATTGTGTCGCATCAGCGTCGGCTTGCACGCAACGGAAATCAGGGGCGTGGCCATCGGAAAAAAAGCAGACGGATTCGGAAAAAAAGCAGTATTTAAAAAATAATTTGTGTTGCTTGACACGCACTTACATGCACCGAAGAGAAGAAGGTGAACTCCGGCGGATCTCGGCACAGCAGCGACACCTGGTGCATATCGGGCACACGGACCTTAGTGAATCCCGGCAGAACCCGAATCCTTGTTGAAGAACGCGCAGCTTGATTGCGACTGGACCGGGTAAGTCAATGTGCCCCAATGTCATCTGAGAGAATTAGACAAGTGCAGTATAGTCACATATGTTATGTAATTATGGCTCACATGAGGAGGGGATGTTACCCTGGGTCCCATTCCCCACAGGAGCCCCCTAGCTCTGCCATGACTGGTGCTCAATACAGCGGCTTCATTTCTATGTAACTGAGGAGTACAATACAGGCGGTCCCCAACTTAAGAACACCCGACTTACAGACGACCCCTAGTTACAAACGGACCTCTGGATGTTGGTAATTTAGTGTACTTTAGCCTAATAGCTGCTAATGACATCTGAGAGTCAAATTCTTCAGGAGAAACAAAAATTGCTCCTCGCATGAGGCCACCTCCGCTGGAGGGATTGCACAAAGAAACAAAAGGTTTTTGTATATGAAATGTCCAGAAGTTACTGCAGGTCCCACAGCCGTCCTGTGGTAATGATTGCTGAAGCCAGGAGGTCAGGCAGGAATCAATAGCACATGTCTGGCCACTGCTGCCTAAATGTAAGGTGGTCGTATCCAAGGAAGCTATCTTGTTTCTAAGAGACAACATGGCTACATTTTTGAGAAATTATCTTCACACAGGAACATTTTTGGAACATCCAATTGAAGAAATGTTTACATGTGGCACATGAATTACCATATATACTCGAGTATAAGCCTTGTTTTTCAGCACAAAAAATGTGCTGAAAACCCAACCTCTGCTTATACTTGAGTAAAAAAATATAGGTTTTACCTGGTTTTTGTGGTAAAATTAGAGGCCTCGGCTTATAATTGGGTCGGCTTATACTCGCTAATATACAGTAAATTAAATGTAAATGCCCAGATGGGAATAACCCTTTAAATTGATTTTAACCTCTTCCAATCAGCTGAGTGGAAACTACACAGAGAATGAACTCTCAGGATTTAGAAAGAGTCACTGAATCTGATATTGATGAGCTCTCCAATAAATAGGTATTCACTACCACTATCCTGAAAAATGTGACTGTGGTAATCTACAGGGCCCATTCGCATGCTTGAGAAAGGGGGAGGACCCCTGAAACGTAGCAAACGTGAGCACACACCATCTCATCCACCTGGTTACGCCTCTGATAAATGTCTAATGGACCTTTGAAGGATTTCTAATGGAATTTACATTCATGCACAGTATCAGTTTTAGGTATGTGTCATTTTGTACACAAATGCTTTGATAAAGGTGGATATCTGATTGTCTCCTATTTTGGATCCACTCCAGTGAAATTGGGTCTGCTCTGTTTATTTGTACTGTGGATATCCTCTAATATTTGTTATCCATGGCCTCCTTCTTTCTAAAATAAACTCTTTAAAATTAAGGGTGTTACTGGAGCCCTTTCATGCTCTGGCTTTACAGGCTGTTACACTGTCTGCCCCTTCCCCTGCTGCATCCGCACTCACCACCCTCCTGATGTGTTTCAGCACAAATTGGGGCTCATTTACTTACCTGTCCGACGGAGTTCACCCAAAGTGCATTGTCCTATGATCATGCACTTTGCCGCTATTCACTAAGATTGTGCGCCCGATATCCTGCATGTGTTGCTTCCCCGCTCAGGTCCGACGGAGTTCACCTTCTTCTTCCTGGTATATGTAAGTGCAGTTTCTTGCGACACAAATTGAGAGTTATATTCCGCGCTTAGTCCGAATCAAACGGATCATCCGATGGCCCGCTCAGAGCTGTAGCATCACAGGCTGTTACAATGAGCAGGTGGCAGAAAGCAGGGGGATGGCGAGACATGTTCAGCTCATTATAACGGCCTGGGAAGCTACAACCCTGTGGGGCTCTGGAAACAATTATTAGCATAATGTTAAAAGTTGATTTTAGAAGGAAGAAGTCCATGGGTAACAAATATCAGAAGATTTCTAAAGTCACAGTACCTAGATCTTGATTTTGATGGTAGATTTTCTTTAATGTTCTCCCACATCCAAACCAACATAACATATATAACCTTTTGTGATGTGAATATTCCTTTAGAAACCCATATCTATCTTCTGCACGTTCTATTACAATCTGAGCCCGGCACACAAAAGACAAACTCAATATTATTTATTATTCCTCTTATTATTCCTATTATAGTAGGATGCAGGCGGCATGTAACTAATGTGAACACAACATCCATTCACTGCCTATGTTGGATGTGGAAAATAAGCAAACAAGAGGTCATTAATAATTCCATCAGGAAGGTCTCAGCTCATATATGGGACAGATCCTTTGTGGACTGGAGATAATTAAAAAGAGAAAATACATGTATTGCATGTCATCGGGTGTTACGCTGTCCCTCCTGTGCGCTGGTGATTCAAGGAACAAATTTCTTAATAAATCACTGCTATTATATTCCTCCTGCTTCTCCCGAGAATCATCACTCTCATCTGTTACTGTAGCAATATTCAGAAATGACACATTGTAACACTTACCACTAGCTTTCCCTATGCTTCCTGTCAAATTCTTCTGTACTGTATTATTTGTGGCAGCTTAAAACCTCTATGATTGGAAATATTCTATACTTTTATGGCCATGATACATTTTAGAGAAGAATCATACCTAGACCCTGGGAGGGGTAATAGATTTAGTTTGCTGTCTTGGTTCTGAATCTAATTACCCTATTATTGGAGGAGTGACCCGGTATGGTATGTTACAAAAAAGTTATTTAACTCCTGATAATATGTTAATCTTAAAGGGATATTACATTCATTGATAAGTAAAGGGTTAAAAAGGGTGCAGGAAAGTGCCACAGATAACTCGAGTCCAGCATATCAATTTTTGTTGTATATTTATATGTGTGGGTTATATTTATGTGTGCTGTATAATCATTGCTGGTAAATACTTTTTATATATGACATTTTCACTGCAGGTATCTATGTGTTTGGCATATTCATTGCTGGAATATATGTATGTGTTTGCTACATGCATTGCAGGTACATATTTATATGTAATATAGCCCATTATAGATATATTTCTATATCTAAAATGTACATACCACACATATAAATATGTACCTGCAATGCATGTAGCAAACACATACATATATTCCAGCAATGAATATGCCAAACACATAGATACCTGCAGTGAAAATGTCATATATAAAAAGTATTTACCAGCAATGAATATACAGCACACATAAATATAACCCGCACATATAAATATACAACAAAAATTGATATGGTACCTGCATGAATATATATCATCAGTGAAAAACCATAAATACATTTATACCACCAATACATTTTTGCCTACCTGGGCCCAGGGAACGATTCTAGCTGCCCCGCCAATGATACCACCTACAACACTAGTAGTCAGTCAGTGACATCTAGTACCTTACAGGTGATGATCTGCTCCATCAGGACTTCTTTACAGGTGATGATCTGCTCCATCAGGACTTCTTTACAATATATCTGAAGCACATCACCACACTACGTCCCTAGAAAAACATCATCAGTATAATGTCTCATGATACCCTGTTTCCCTGAAAATAAGACAGTGGGGGGGATTTACTATTTGTGCCGCAAGGACGACTGTCGGCATCGGAGATCAGTCTCCGCAAACCACAACCCGATGTATTAAAGTGGTGCACGGTTGTTAGTGATTACTGGGTAGACGGAACTAATCAGTAGTGCGCCAGAAAAATGCCAACAGTAATGAAGTGTGCGCCCAAATCTTACATGGACTGCGCCTTAATTTTGCTCTCAGACCAATTTGTTTCCTGGTCTATTGTGCACCTAAATTTGCGCCTAAAAATGCCGGCAAGATACACATAAATGTGGAGAATAATGTGGAAAAGTTAGGCCACGCCCACTTGCGCCAAAAAAAAAACTGTAGGTGTCAGGATAGTCGGAAACATCTGTTCTTTTTGGTGCAAACTCATATCCGCAACAATTCTGCACCCCAAAAAAACGTAAAATCTCGGCATTTTTTGGGCGCAGATAAAATAATACATGTCCCCCATTGTCTTATATAAATTTTTGCTCCCTATTTTCAGGGGATGTCTTATTTTTCCATTTACATTTATCGTTGAACATTTGCAGCACAACAGTTAGTGATTTCATTCCATGAATTCTTCCCCCGTGTCACAACCTTCTGCAGCATCTAAAAGATTTACTAAGTGCTACTTAGTAATAATTGCCCCTCAAAAGTGACCACAGCGTGACCTTTGCATATACAGATAATACACTTTGACCCCTTCATATATTGTGCTTTCTATTACCGTATAGTTTACCCCTCATTAATTCATATTTAACACCAACCCCAACTCATTTAATTAGTTTGGACTTTATCTATATTATAAATTTAGTTAGCACAGCACCCCGTAGAAATATAGCACAGATCCCCATTCTAAATGTTTAAAATGTAGGACAACATCCCCCATTGTATATTGAGGTAGTATTGGATTATGATATAAACCACCCAGCCACTGAAAAAGACCTCACCCGTGAAATCCTCAGACATCTGTTCCTGCTGTCAATACACATTTATACAAGAACCATTTCAGGACCTTAGAAGGTCCTCCAAAGTTCCTGAAACTGCCATTTGAAAGCAGACAGAAGGGATGCATCCTCCATTTCCTAAGAAGCTGATTCTAGTACCTGATGTAGGAAGTGATTTCAGACTTGTAGGGGCTATAATATTCATACAGCCTGGGGCCCATCGTCTTAAGTAGAGTAGCCCCATGATATATCTTCTTCCATTGGTCTTAATCCGTCCCTGTATGTAGGGTGACACCCCTTATTATAAATCTAGTAAAGCACCACCCAGTATACATGTAGAACAGCACCCTCATTGTAAATGTAGCACAACAACCCCCAGTATGTATGTACAACAGCACCCCCTCATTATTAATGTAGTGAGCACCCTCATTATAAATGTGGTATGCTACCCGTCCAGCATGAATGTAGCACAGCACCCACCCCCCATTATAAATGTACACAAGCACACCCTCTGCAGTACAGCACCCCTTAAAATATGTAAATACGCACACACAGCCTTGACTACTTTTGATATCCTTTACACTGCCCCCCAAGTATGGTAGCAGTTTGCAGAGGGGGGTGCCAGGTGTCACATTCTCCCACCCCAAAGTAACTTAGTAATATCCTATCCCAAGGAGAGGTTGTTCATAGTTTTTGGGACAAAAACCCATTGATATTCATGAACTGAAAAACAAAGAAATGTCTGAAATGTTTCCATTGGAGTTTCTCTCTGTTTATGTTCCACTTTTGATTTTGCTTTGAATTCACCTGTTATAACTGCAGCTTCTGCTTCATCATAGTCTTCTGAGAAGACAGGACCCTGCTTCCGCGTTGCCACCCAGTCACCCACCTGCCAGTATATACTGACACTTCCTTGCTGCAACCTCTTTACACATTCCTCTCGTGGACCTGTTCCAGATTGCTGAAAGTTTGGGTATGCTCTTAAAAAAATTTTGGCTGAGAAATTCAACTGCGCAAATGCAGATTTATTCAAGTTTGTATCCATGTCTGAATCCACATGGGAAAAGCCAAATTGTTAATTTTGACAGGGAATTTGAAACTGGTCAAATAATACTGTGTAAACTTGCCTTTGGGGCTTATTCACAGATCAGGGTTTTTTTTCCCAGTAAGTGATCCATGATTTCTAAGGGCAGCCGACTGACCCTTCTTCTATATTTATTCTGTTTTATTTTTTTATTTTTAACATTTGCAGACCCTAGATTTCAATAGAGGTCAATGAGGGAGATTTATCAGAAATGTCTGAGGTAAAACTGTTCTAGTTGCCCATGGAAACCAATCAAAACTCAATTTTACTTGTCTAAACAGCTGTGGGAAAATGAAAGCTGAGCTCTGATTGGTTGCCATGGGTAACTAGAACAGTTCTGCTCTTAGACACTTCTAATAAATGTCCCTAAATGAGATCGAACTGGCGACATCTCAGAGAGTGTTTAGGAACCAGGTGCTTTGACTTCAAATTATTGTCAACCATCAGGTTTGATTTGCGAACATGAAAATCACGTATAACACACTGAGAAATAAATGAAAGGGGTATTCCGGGAATAAATATAATTCATATAAAAATGAGTCAAAATATAAGGTAATACGTGATTAGTTATTATTAGAGATGAGCGAGTATACTCATCCGAGTATACTGCTCGGTCGAGTATTAGCATACTCGGACCGGCTCGTTACTCGGACGAGTATCTTGCCGGCTGGAGATCGAGCAGTAAATTAATAAAATAAATTGAATAAAAGTATTTTTATTGTAAAAAAAAAATATTACACATGTTTCCATATGTTTTACTTGTAAGAACACATTGAAATAACACTATTCTTCACTTTCCAGGTGTTCGCGCGTGTCTCCCGCTAATTTGGGAGATGTTCGGAACATCTGGAATGTGAAGAATAGTGTTCTTCACATGTGCACGAACATCTGGAATGTGAAGAATAGTGTTCTTTCAATGTGTTCTGCACTTAAATGGTCCTGTATTCACTGTTTTTAATGTTTTAATTCTATTCTTCACTTTGCAGCTGTGCGCGCGTATCTCCGAACCTATCGGGAGACACGCGCGCACACCTGCAATGTGAAGAATAGAATTAAAACATTAAAAACAGTGAACACAGGACCATTTAAGTGCAGAACACATTGAAAGAACACTATTCTTCACATTCCAGATGTTCGTGCACATCTCCTAACTTAGCGGGAGACACGCGCGAACACCTGCAAAGTGAAGAATAGTGTTATTTCAATGTGTTCTTACAAGTAAAATATCTGCAAACATCTGGAATTTTTTTTTTGCACTGTTCTTTTACTGTTCAGTTTTATTAAAAAAATGCTCGGGTCTCCCATTGACTTCAATGGGGCTCGTTATTCGAGACGAGCACTCGAGCATCTGGAAAAGTTTGTCTCGAATAACGAGCACCCGAGCATTTTAGTGCTCGCTCATCTCTAGTTATTATTTAAAATTTTGCTCCCCTTAGCAGAAAAATACTGCTGACATTCACTGTAATGAAGAATTAAAATGTTACTGGAATTTAATCAGTCCTTTGATTTCTTCTGTGCAGAGCAGACACAGGACAGAAGATGGCTGCTGGTCACATGTCCACATCACATGTCCTGTGCCTCTTCCTTGCAGATCCTCTTCAGTTTCCTCAGGTTGGAAGATGAAAGATGGTGGAAGCCATGTTCATGTTTCTCCAGAGATGCTCAATTGGGTTTAGGTCCGGGCTCTGACTGGAACAGTCAGGAATGGGCACATCATTGTTCTGAAGCCTCTGATTTGTTATTCTAGCTGTGTGCTTAGGGTCATTGTCTTGTTGGAAGGTTAACCTCCAGTCTGAGGTCCAGGGCTCTCTGGATCTCTGTATTTGGTCGCATTCATTTTTCATTCAATTGCAACCAGTCGTCCTGCCCCTGCTGCTGAAAAACACCCCCATAGCATGATGCTGCCTCCAACATGTGTCACTGTTGGGATTGTATTTGGCAGGTGATGAGCAGTGCCTGGTTTTCTCCTCCCATTCCACTTAGAATTAACACAAAAAATACAATCTTCATTTAAACCTTCATTAATATTAGTTCTCATAGTCTGGGAGTCTTTTGTGTGCTTTTTTGCAAACTGTATGTGGATTTTTATATGTCTTGCACTGAGGAGTTTCTTTTGGCACACTCTACCAAGTGGATGGATGCAGTGATAGTTGACTATGTGGAACTTTCTCTCATCTCCATACTGCATCTCTAGAGCTCTGCCACAGTGATCTTGAGGCTCTTTTCCCACAATTTCTTAGTTTGGCTGGATGGGCAGGTTGAGGAAGAGTTGTGGTTATCCCAAACTTCTTCAATTTAAGGATTATGGAGGCCACTTTGCTCTTAGGAACTTTGAGTGCTGCATAAATTCTTTTGTAATCTTGGCCAGATTTGTGCTCTGCCCCAATTCTGTCTCTGAACTCCTTGGGCAGTTCCTTAGACCTCCTGATTCTCAATCAGGTTAATTAAACACAGCTGGACTCCAATGCAGGAGTAGAACCATCTCAAGGAAGATCAGAAGGAAATGGACAGCATTTGAGTTAAATATGAATGATGGAGTAAAAGGTCTAAATACTTATGACCATGTGATGTTTCAGTTTATCTTGTTTAATAAATAAGCAAAAATATCCACATTTATGTTTTTCTCTCAAGAAAAATGCAGAGTGTACATTAATGTGCAAAAAAAGTTTTTTTAACTTACCAATTGGCTGCAATGAAACAAACAAGTGAAAATTTTAAAGGTGTCTGAATACTTTCCGTACTCACTGCAGATTAGGACTGAGGGCACATTCTGACTGTCTGTGAGCCAAAATGTAGAGCTGTAGGGAATTGGAGGGGTTTGGGCATAAAGTGCCACCATTACTGAGCAGCGTATTTCAATTTAATTTTCCAGTGGACTCAAATTATGCATACTACCATATGGTCTGCTTCCTAATCTAATCATCTACTCCACAACCCAATTATGGTGGACCTTGAAAGGGCCTTATATCAGGCTTGAAAGGAGATTTTCTCACACTGGATCCGGAACTGTCGATGCAGGAATCTAAGAATGGGATGAATAATATCTTAAAGTATTGGCCACTGTCACTAAACTTTACCAGGTTAAGTACAAGATCCTGATATGGTCACCTATATAGTACCCATAAAGTTTGACAAAAGCTGCTGGGAGCTCTCTTCCTGGTATAACTTTGATTAGTTAGTGGTGTAAAAATCTTCTGGCATGAATCTAGTATACTGACCTCCTTACAAGGATATGTAATAAATGTTACCATTGTTTTGTGCTTGCCAGAGTCGAAGAGTTGCAGCTTGCGGAAAAGCGGAGTTAGATAGTTGTGGTCTTTTCTTTTGTTACTGTCTTTGTACCCGGCAACTTTGCACGTTTTTGTTATGCCTCGCTTAATGTCTTTTATCTTTGTGTATTTGTGATAAACTTTTTTATTAAAAACAATCTGATTTTAAACAAAATAGTACATACCTAAAATAATTAATTCAACCTTCACCATTCATTGTACACCCAGGGTGACGGCTCAGCAGAAGTCGGTGCAACCTGTAAACCATCTTTCTTTGGACAGCATCCAGCACAATCAAGAAGATCTGTCAGTTAAATGACAGGATTAAAGACTCTTTCTGCTACACATTCACCTTTGAAAAGATCAACCACATTCCCCTTGAGACAGACCCATTGTAATCAATGTGCAATTGTGAGAAATTATAAAACAAAATAAAACACCGAACTTTATTAGATCTAGTCCTACAACAAAAGAATAATAAACCGGCACTGACCTTATGGTATTTAACTCACTGCAAGTCCATTAAGGCTACATTCACACCTCATTTAATGTATACATCTTACCATCCTGTAGCCCCCTGCTGAGTGCTCAGCGGAGGCCATTGAAGGCCTCAGGGAGGATGTGACATCACTGGGGAAACACCCCAAACATCAGTAAGCTGCTACTGTTGTTCACTTCAACTCCCGTTTTGGAGTTTGGGGAAGCGGGGGAAGGTACAGGACAATCTTCCTGTATGTGCATAAAGTGGGAAATGACCTTGCCAACTGTAGAAGAATGTCAGAAATTATCCCCACTTATATTTATACCCTAATGAAGGCACTGAATGAGGTACGAACCCAGCCTAAGGTCGGTTACAGCAATAAGGACTGGAGAAGTCCAATTCAAATATATGGAAGAACGGGTCATGATCCAATATTACACAGTCCTGTATAGTAGAAGAAGAAAAGGGTCCATGTGCTTACGAAGAAGATATCCAAACATCTTTAATATGACCATTTGGAACAAACAAGCATGGCAAACACAAAGAGAGCAACAGACTGGTTTGAATGGCTGCACCTAGTTTTACCTGGGAAAGTTATTGACTTGAGTATAAGCCTAGAATGGGAAATGCAGCCGCTACTTTTTAAAATGTCCAGCAGCAGCCTCCCCTGAATAATGAAATGTCCAGAAGCAGCTTCCCCTTACTAATGAAATGTCCAGCAGCACCCTCCCCTTACTAATGAAATGTCCACAGCAGAGCCCCCATTAATAAAATGTCCACAGCAGAGCCCTCTTTAATAAAAAGTGTCCACAGCAGAGCCCCCTTAATAAAAAGTTTCCACAGCCTACCCACCCCTATTTACAAAAATTGTCTCCAAACTACAGAAGTGGCACAATCTCCCCCTTTCCCTTTTGGGACGCAATCACTTGCTCAAAATGATGAGTGTATCTAAATTGTTATATCCCTTACAGACGCTTACCCTTACATTACTTTTAAAGCACACAGACGTACTTAGGATAAACAAGGCTTTTGTGAAATTTTTATGGCAAGGGAAGAGACAGCGCATAAAGAGCACAAAATTGATGTCAAGTAAAGATGAGGGGGGAGTAGGATATCCTAATGTGAGGCTATACAATCTATCGTGTATGGCTAGACACATATTCGACTAGGCACATGGATCAAGTGCGTATTCTGACTACCCAACAGAACAGGCATTTTGCCATCCATACATCCTGACAGCGCTATTGCATGCCCCCTTATCAGTGATCCCCCCAAAAATTAAAAAAAATTAAGTGTCTCATCAGTGTGTATACTGTGTATATGTGTATATATGTATATATGTATATACTGCGTGTATGTGTATATACTGTGTATATGTGTGCATATGTATATACTGTGTATGTGTGTATATACTGTGTATATGTGTATATATTGTGTATAATCACAAAAATAGGCAGCACTCCAAGACGTCCAGCATTGGTTAAAAAAATGTTCTTCTTTATTCCATGTTTAAAAAGTACAACAAAGTACAGCGACATTTCGGCTCGCTAGGAACCTTTTTCAAACATGGAATAAAGAAGAACATTTTTTTCACCTAATGCTGGACGTCTTGGAGTGCTGTTTGTATACGTGATTATATATTGTGTGTGCTGTTTGTATTTTCCTTGAGTATATACTTTGTATATCTGTATAAACTGTGTATATGTGTATATATGCATCTACTGTATTTATACACGCACATATTTATATAAGCATATATATGTGCACATTTAAATATATGCACATATATGATGTATGTATGTGTTTTTGCATATGTATGTGTTTTTGCATATGCTGTGTATATGGTATGTATGTATATGCTCTGTATATATGTATATACTGAATGTGTGTGTGTATTTCCCGTATGTGTGTATATATGCTGTATATACTGAATGTGTGTGTATTTGCTGTATGTGTGTACATGGCTTTTTTATACTGCATGTATGTGTATATATGGTCAGTGTATACTGTATGTGAGTTTAATATATATATATAGTATATAATGTGTAAGCAGTATGTGTGATGTTTATATGCAGTATGTGTGTATATACTTTATGAGTTTGTATATACAGTGTAACAGAGTGCATAAATGTATGTGTATAAGTGTATACTTGTATGTATAAAGGTGCGAGTATATGAGTGTAGAAATGTATGTGTGTGTGTATATAAGTATATAAATGTATGTATATATGAGTGTAGAAATGTGTCTAATTGTATAAACATGTCTGTATAAGAGTGCATTCACAATAACGTGTGAGGGATGTATATCTGGCTGCAAATTTGCTGCCGGATATACTTCCCCCATATGCGTCTATAGTGCCTGGGCTCGGTACAGTGAGCACAACGACTACTCACTGTTTCGAGCTGTGGCCGCAAAAGAGATAGAGCCTGAACTATGTATGGCCGTAAGAACGACAATGCGGCTCCATTCTCTATGGAGAGGGGAGGGGTGAGCCGCTATCACCTCTCCTCCTCTCCAGCGCGCCCGACATGTGCCTGCCACGCTATAGCCGGGCGAGTACACGTTTATGTGAATGCAGCCAAAATATGTATATATTTTGGGGGGGGGGAGGGGGGCCCCATGTAGAAATCTGCTATGGGGCCCAGCCTCTCCAAGTTACGCCCCTGCGCCTCATAGTGTATGCGTGCAGGCAGGAAGAGATAAAGACAGAGCCACAGGGAGAAGAACCCGGAGCTATGTATACAGTTTATTTTTTAAGTTGAAGCTCTTTGGCCGTGGCGCGGCAGTTGGGGACCACTGACCTATTTAAAGACAGACCTCTCTGTCCACTGTGACCCCTGGTGACAGCAATATAGTAATACATTTGAGTAAATTTAAAGATTCATGAAACATAAAACATATGTTTCACCTAAAAACATTCTGACAATTGTATTACATGATGGATACAGAATTTGTAATATTTTAATCTCCATGTAGTACAGACACTATTCATATACAAGCAAACCTAATTTGACAAGGAACTTTATGAAATAACACGGCTTAGTGAATAATTTAATCCAGGGACTTTATAATGTGGTAATTAAAGGATTCTACATTAGGTTATTCTATTCACTCAAGCAGGAATTTTCCTATGGAATATTGGATAAAATTGCACAGTGTTGTGTAGCGCGTACAGTATCATAATAATTATAACTATTATTATATGGTATTGTCAGTATATAGGTAGTCCTTCTTGGGCGCCGCCCAGGGCGGCAAGCTCATGACCACCTAAACAGTTATTGGGTCGGCTATTTAACCTCATGTTTTGTGTAATGTGTGTGTAGTCTGGGGGGCAGGATATTGGGTCATCTAGTAATAGTTCTACTCCGCTTTCTTGATATGTAAAGTGAAGCCTCCTGTCTTTTACCTCATCAGACAGACATTCCTGTCCATAACATGTCTGCAGACCTTATTATAGTATTCATGGCCGGCGCCAGGACCCGGCTTACCCGGGCAAGTGCCGGGGCCCCAGAGGTCCCAGAGGGGCCCACGGCACAAACTGGCAACATAAGTAAACTCAATTACATCGGCATACTTGTTGCCGATGTAATTGAGATAAGCGCTGCACTCACACTGCCGGTGCGGCTGACAGCTGGTAAATTACCTAATACACTGCCCCTCACACTTACACACAAATTGCAAAAAAAAATTAGGCTGACGCCAAAACCCATGAGTCCCTTAGCCTTGTGGCCACTACTTTCTTTCTGCAGCAGGTTAGTGACCAGACCCAGGTGCAAACTACTTGGATAGTTTACTTATATAAATTGAAATCAGTGGAAATCTTGAGATTCAATTTTTCATTTTTGTTGGTATCTCATAATTTCATTACTATACAGCCCCCTCATTTATACCGTGGATATTTTGGTATTACATTATACTGCAGAATGTTTTGTTTTAAGAATTGATGATAATGCAGATGATAATGGTAAACTTTGTGATAATCTTACAACATTAAGTTAAGCAGCTTCTCTATGCCTTATTTCTGCTCTGTCTTTCTCCTGTAGTGAGCAGTGTATCTAAAGTCTTGTGCACAGCATAGAGATAAAGTAAAAGAGGTTTCATATTAACTCTTTCCATACCTAGAGAATATTCCCCTTGATGATTTAGACCTATGAGGAGATTAGACTATCCAGAAACAGTCTGTGAAGAGTTAACTTTATCAGGTCACTTTATCTCTAAGCTGTCAGTGGATATAGGACAGAAAGCTGATTTAGAGGAGGGGTTGTCCAATACAAAAGTTTACTTAGTATGTGCACTACCCTAATATTGTAGTTACCTGAGTAAACTTTCTCTTCATTCCACAAGAGCCACAGTCGTGTGACCAGCTGGCAACAGGACTCCATCAGACTGAAGAAGGCCTTGCATTCATTATTCTATGCATGACAATCCACATGACCCTCCAACCACTGACAAGGGAATGGTTGTCCCAGAGGGAGCATGTATACAGTAACAACTTGTATACATGCACCTTGATCTGCCAAAAGGAAGCCCTGAGTCCTGCTGCCAAAGGATCACATGACTTGGGGTTGCTCCGAAACTAAAGGGAAAGTTTACCAGGGTAAGTGCATTGTGTGTGACTCTATTAGGGTGTTGTACTTACCCCATAAAACTTTAGTCGACACCCCCATTAAATAAGGGAGAAAGAAGAAAATGTGAACATAATTCTTTAATAAAGTATATTATAAAGTTAATTTATAAAAAATTTTTAAAAGTTTAGTTACACTTTAGGGAGAAATATGCATTAGGCCAAACCTCATAGACTGGTATTAGTCCTTACCCTTAGAACATTTTATATGGCCAACTGGCACTGAGATTAACAATCAACAATGTGGACCAGTCAAATGTACATATCAATAGAGCCATTTTGAGGGTTGTCTCAAAGAAATTTATCTTCACGATTCTCGTAATCCTCTCATCTGTCAGGTGGGTGGTGCCAGGCTGTCTACTCCAGCACAGAACCACCCACCTTAATGCACAAAGGCTAATTTGCATGTTGAGTGCTGAAATGAACGGTGCTGGTTTGGTGATTAGGCTTAGGCGGGATTAGGGTTAGAGGTCGACCAGATCCTGAGTGAGCATAGGGCCAGGTGAAGCGGGGAGTGGGTGTGGACACTACTCACCCCTCCATTGAAAGACAAGAATCCCCCTGTGTGCTCACCGCACCACGACAGGGTGCTATAGACTTTTATTGCGGTCATGATTTTGGCTGTGTGAATAGAGCCTTAAAAATTAATCCAACTGCTCAGGCATGTGTGAAGTCTACTGATGGGCGCAAAAAAATTGATTATTAATAGAGTTTTTTAAGGTCGCCTCTATAAAGTTTAACTGTACAGAAAAAGAACAGGAGGGATATACAGGCACCAATTCATCATTTCCCTTACTCATTAATAGTATGTTGTCAAGAACTAATCACAAGTCATCAATCAAATAAAACTTCCAAAAATATCTCCTTGGCTGTTTGGTGGTATATAATCTGACTAGCAGCGCTTTCGTTTAGTCTCTAGCATACACTTTCAGAGCTTTTGATTAAGCCAGTGAGATTTCATTCTGTATGTGAGGGCCCTGTATAACTTAACCTGTGAAGGATATAGTTTCTTTTCTTCCTGTGAGTCACCTAATCCATAAACATGGCACAGATAGATATATTTAGATAGTTCCGCCTGAGGGCAGCCCTTGTATGAGGATTATTGACTATATTTTTGCCTATGTGATATTTTAAATCCTGACTTTAAGTTATTTCTAAAGCCCTAAAAAATAAAACTAGCAAATCCTATTTATGTAGGATAATCCATTTTTAAAGTGTAAGTTCTGAAGCTTGTGTTATCTTATGGCAGATGCTTTGGAGGTCATGTATCTTCCAGGAGACAGACAGACAGACAGCTAGACAGACAGACAGACAGACAGACAGATAGATAGATAAGGGAGTCCAAGGCAGTTAAGAAACTCCAACACAAAGGGATGCAAGGCCAGCGAGTCCGGGCAGGATCCCAATTAGTTACAATTCAAGAAGACAGGCAGGCACTCTAAAATAAAATTACAAAAGAGGGTGAAGTTTATTCAAGGGACAATGTTTCGGTGTGCCCTGTATACAGGGAATAAAGCCCTGTATACAGGGTAGGACTGACATTGATACATGCCTGAAGCACTGCATCAGTGTTCCGCATATGATAATGAGGGGGCTGGGCCATAAGCTGTCAGGGCCCACCGTGGGTTTTCCTGGCTTCCCGGAGGCCCAGTCCAAGCCTGCCTGTATATATGGACTTAACTATGTTTCTCTTATACATATATCCTTATCTAATTATATGTTATTAACTTTGCCATCTCTACTTCTCAATATTTTAGTGCCACAATAATCTCCATATCAAGCAGTTTGTAATCTCTACACAAAGATTTTTCTGATACTGAAATGTATGAGTTTGCCCAGATCCAGTGGCGTAACTTGAAGCTGCCGGGCCCCAGGGCAAAATGCGTAACAGGCCACCAATTATAATGTCTTGTTTATAGTACTAGTCTTCTCATATAAAAAAGATACACCATATTGGCCCTTAAAGGCCTCATGGGCCCGGTTGCAAACCGCACCCTTTGCACCCCCTCAAGTCACGCCCCGGCCCAGATCTATTAATGGCGCCCACGTCTCTGCTGGGCCTACTGCACATGCGTCGGGCGTGGGAGCCCCTGTGCCAGTTTTCTGTCAGACTTTGCACATTCTTTCTAGTGCAAACTGCTTGCGTATACATATGTAAGAGGTGTCCACGCCATATATGTATAAGAATAGAACAACAACCCTTAGTCAGGGTGCTCACCTGATTACCACTTGTGTACATGCCAAATGCCCCTTAAAGGGGTTCACGGGTCCAGGGTCTATGTGGATGGACTTCACAAATGGAGACGCTTACAGAAACTGCCACTGACCAACAGATCCCAATTCCCAAAAAGCTGCTCGGTAGGGAAATATACAACAGAGGAAAAAATAGGCAAAAAATGTGCCGCTAATGTCTATTACTAAATAGGAGTATCTTCATCAAATAAATAGATTTAACTCCATTAAAAAAAGTTAAAATTTATTGAGAAAATACATTACTATAATAATTCATTTATTTATATAGCCCCAACAGATTCCGCAGCGCTGCACAGAGCTTATCAGATCAGTCCTAAAAGGTACAGGCTAAAAGCTTAAATTCCTAGTTAACTCATTTTGGGGGGATCTCCCTTCCCCCCGAAATATGTTAACTAGGAATCTAAGCTTTTAGCCTTTACCTTTTATTTTATTATTATATTATTATATCATATTCTTAATAAATGTCCACATTTGTAATGAAGTTGAATCGATTTGTTTGATGAAGGTACTCTTTTTAGTCATAGACATATGTGGTGCGACTGCACTATAGCTGACGCAACACAGAATTCTGCGCTCAAAGGGGCGTTCCGCCGGTGCACAGGTGGGCCGCGCGTCAATTTATAGTGTAGTGTCTGACAGAAATGTATTACATGCCCCAAGTTAAAGGTGCACCAAAAAAAGGTTTCTGTACTCTGTTGGAGCAGTGCAGGGGGCACCAGATTCATGAAGAAAAGGGGGGTACAATTCATTCATCTGCCGCACCCTGCACTATACACAGGCAAACTGCAGCACCATATTTTTTATCTACTAATTGTAATATGATTGTATATATAATTGTACCATAATGCACTGGTGTTAAATACTTTAAAGATTTAATTTGGTAACTTGCTTGACAATGGCCTAGGATACACTGAAACCTGGCCACTTGAATAAGCTTCACCCTATTTTTGGAGTGCTGCCTGCCTTCATGAATTGTAAATAGATAGATAGATAGATCAGGGCTGGCAAACATACATCCAACGTGGCCAAATTACCTACTGATCTTACATGAGCCATAAAAGCCACTAAAGTTACAGAGATGGCACGGGTGCTCCCGCAATTCCTGTCTCGGATCGCGTCGCACCCGTGTCTCTCTGTGTACCCCGGAGCCCGGCACCGCTTAATTCCCCTGGCTCCAGCGGTGATTTCCGCTGCTCGGCACGCGCGCCCGTCTCCTAGGGCGCGCACGCACCGGCTTGCTAAGATTTAAAGGGCCAATTTCCGCTGGCCTAAATTCCTGCCTCTTCCTGTGACCCTTGCCGGATCTTCAAACTTCCCCTGAAGAGAAAGCTCCCCTGTGATTCCTGCGTTCATGCGATTCCTGCGTTCCTGTGTGCCAGTCCATTCCTGCGTTCCTATGTTCCTGTGTGCCAGTCCGTTCCTGTGTTCCTTATCTGTGTTCTGGCTCCTGCGATTCCTGACATGAGTCCTAGTGTGTCTTCCTGTGCTATTCTCCTGCCGTCACCCAGGGTACAGACACTCTCCTGTATTGCTACCTTGGCAGCCACTGCGGGCAAGTCACACCTGTGAAACGACCTGGTGGTATCCTGCCGCAGCAAGCCCATCCCGCGTTGTGGCGGGCTCTGGTAAAGACCGGGTGCCACTAAGACTCCGATCCCAGGTCGACTAGTACCATCACCCGCGGTGGTCCAGAGGGTCCACAGACTCCCAGTACTGACACAAGAGACAGCAACAATAAAATAAACATGGAACATTGTCAATATAAGAATGAGGTTTTATTTTCAGACCCTATTGATGTCACTGTCCTTATAATGACAGCAACATCACTGGGGAAACAGCCTAAACATTGTCAGGAGCCAATCATTGGCTGCTTCTAATGTTCACTCCTCTCTCCAAATTCAGGGGTGAGAGAACACACCGGGCAACATATCCCACTATACAAGTATACAGTGTGATACATCTGTGCCATACATTGCAAGGACACATTGAAAAACCTGGTTTGAATAAAGCCTAATATTCATGACCTATTCAACAGAATACCGAGCCCCTAGAGCTAGAGCCTGGTCCTTCTTCATAACTGAAATTAATAAAAAATCAGAAGTGTTTAAACCCAAAATTGAGAGTGGTGCTTTTGAAGTTCTTTTGACTAAAGTTATTTTAACTATATGCACACTTTAAAGGGAACCTGTCACCAGAACACTGTTCTCCCATGTCCCCACAGTCAATACCAAGCATATCCGAAAACAGTTTTTATCAGATATCTGGCTTTTTTCTTTCAAACAATAACTTTTATAAAACTTTACCTGGCTCCCTGCCTAGTCGTCCCCTGGGCGTGGTCATCGTTGCAATTTTTTGGCAGGGTGATATTATTTTCTAGCTTGTTTTCCCCATTATCTTAAAAATTTACCTGCCCACTGCTACACAAAGACACGCCTATGGTGGCTCACTTGGTTCCTCTTTCAGTGTATCATTGTAGTCAGTGTAGCATTGCATCACCATTGCATGTGCTCTGTGACTGAATTCATGCTCTCTGGCAGCTACTGTGACAGAGGGGGCTGAATGTCTTCGGTACATCAGTATGACATGAATCTAGGCCCCGGTCACATGACGTAATGATGCTATGAGTTTCAGGACTGGGAGACCTTGTGACTTGGAGTCAGAGCACTATTGTAAAGCCTTCTAAAGGCACTACTTTATGGTCCCCTGAGACCAGATCGGTTATTTTATATGTAAAGAAAGGCTTCCGGCACTCACATAAATACTGGGATACACTTAAAATGTATGGTCCTTCTTTATAGAATTTCTAAAACCATATTCCAAGTAGAAACAGATACAAGTCCGACGCGTTTCGACGTATCAGCATCTTATTCATGATCAAGTTATCAGAACTGGTATTTTAACCCAAATGCAATCAGTTGGTAAATAACATCACTCAGTGAATACACTGCTGACTTTTTATTTTCCATGGATAACTCCTTTAATGCAAATCTGATCAAAGAGTTAATACACCCCTGTTCAACTATCACCGTGGTAATACATTCACACAGAAATAATTATAGTAATTTGAGACTCTGTAAAATCTTCACATTTTTCTCCAAAGGATCACTCTTAAAATACTTTAGTCATTTTATTTTTAATTACAGCCATGTCTTTACACTCTGACCAAAGGATTAAGCGAGGGAAGCGGGATGAGATAAAGCACGCCGTCTTTTTTAACATTCCAGAAGAATGCGTGGTATCACTGTAGGTAGAAGATAAGCACAGTCTAGACAGTCGCACAATTAATAAACCTTCAGCCTGGAAAAGTCTTTCCTCAACTCCTATAAATCTCCTTAGCTGAAAGAAGAGAAAGAAAATATACAAAAGTAACATTAAAGAAACTGGAACTTCAACTTTTATTATAGCTAGTAAATGCATTATATGGAAGGCAGTGCCAAACCCGTACTCTCGAGTTATGTCACAGAGCACACCTACACTAGAGAGCCACAATTTAGCATGTAAAGCCTGCCCTCCTACGCAAGATGGCGTAAATCCCCCCCCCCCCCCTTAGCCCTGGGACTCACTTTCCTGACTGCCACCACCTTTACTTCACCCATTAAAATTATAATGAGAAGGCAAATAGGCGCTTGTCTACAGAAATCCCTCAACAATTTGGCACCCTAATTTACAGAATACACAATCAGCTACAAAATTAATTAACAATTAGAGATGAGCGAGCACTAAAATGTTCGAGTGCTCGTTATTCGAGACAAACTTTTCCCGATGCTCGAGTGCTTGTCTCGAATAACGAGCCCCATTGAAGTCAATGGGAGACTCAAGCATTTTTCACTGAAAGAACACATTGAAAGAAGAACACTGAAGAACATATCGCAGATGTTTTCACTGAAAGAACACATTGAAAGAACACTGAAGAGCACATCGCAGATGTTTCCGTACATCTGCTAACTTATCCGAAGACACGTGTGCAGAACGGTGTTCTTCACAATAGTATGTGAAGAACAATATGTGTGAAGAACACATTGCAGATGTATGGAAACATCTGCAATGTGTTCTTCACACATATTGTTCCTCACATACTATTGTGAAGAACACCGTTCGGCACGCGTGTCTTCGGATAAGGTAGCAGATGTACAGAAACATATGCAAAGTGTTCTTCACTGTGTTCTTCGCTGTGTTTTTCACTTAAATGATCCTGTGTTCACTGTTTTCATTGTATTCTTCACTGTTCTTCACTGTGTTTTCTTAAGTTAATGCTCGATCTCGAGCAGGGGAAATACTCGTCCGAGCCACGAGCCGTTTCAAATATGCTAATACTCGAACGAGCATCAAGTTCAGACGAGTATATTCGCTCATATCTATTAACAATTTTTATTGGTAACAATATCTCTTCTGGCTCACCAAGCCCTTAGGAGCACTAGTGCATGTGCATCACAGGCTCACATAGTGCAGCTGCCGGCTCGCAGGGCAGCTGTGCGAGCTACCGCCAAAGTCTTGTGCTATCGGTAGTACAAGACTTTGTCAGTAGTTCTCGCAGCCACCCTGTGAACCAGCCACAAGACTTCAGCAGTTTCCTTACCAAAGTCTTGCGACAGTACGAGACTTTGGCAGTAGTTCTTATTCTTATGCGCTATTCGAGCCTGCAATGCGCATGCGTTAGAGCTCCTGAGGGCTTGGTGACATCACTGGCTCTTAGGAGTAAGGAAGGAAAATTGAGAGGAGGCAGGGATTAGACATGCCTGCATAATTATGCTAATGCCCAAGCGCAGATCAGCCTATGTGAAGCGCCAAGTGGGTGATTAGCATAATGTAAGAATAGATTTTATAAGGAAACAGCCAGTTTATGTGCTTAGCCAAGATATGTTCCTGCATCATCTCAGCTACAGCTATATGCAGATATGTGTCTGTCAGAATGTCCCTTTTTAAATGGTAGGTCTCCTGGTTACAAGCAGATACTTATTAAGCTTTAAAAATGGAATACACTATGGTGCAGTGCTTACATAAAAATGTGCATTCAAGGTTACAAGGAATACACACACAGTACCCACACAAACAGTTATGAAAATAAAAGGAATAAAAACGAATAGGGGCTCATTTACTAAGGGTCCACGGACCTCACAAACGTTGGATATTCCGACGATTTTGGATTTGCGGCGCACGTTATCGGATTTTGGTGCACTTGCGCCGGCTTTCATGCGACACAAATCGGGGGGCGGGCCGTCGGACGATCCGAGGGATTTGGACTAAGCGCGATATTTAGCTTAAAAATTGTGTCGCAAGCCAAGCACTGACATGCACCAGAAGGAAGATGGTGGATGATTGTTGGAAAATGAGGTACCCCAGCTTATACTCAGGTTGCCTTATACTTGAGTACACACGGCAATTAGTCTCATATCACATTTACCATAGTATTTCCATTTTATTATTTTTAATGGTTAAAATCTTAAAGAGTGGTTAGATAAAGGAAAAAAGATGTGGGAAGAGACACAGAACGGTATTGTAAGAATTGTGCGAGAACAGATACCGTATGTAGACATTCAGATCAAGGAGATACGACAAGGATGGCTATTCATAATACCCAAATCTGTCCCTGCACCGCTAATGACTGACTTTCTTATTCTAGCTCGCTGAGTGAAGAGTCAGCTTTTATCTAAGAGGCAAAGACCCTTTGAAGAAAGTTAAAAAGTAGAATAGTTATTTTATAAAGATCTTCAGCCAAGGAAAAGAGATCCTGAGCAGATGTCACGATAACCTTATTAACCATGAAAAGACAGACAGACAGACAGACAGACAGACAGACAGACAATCTACTGCAACAGTCAGAATAAGGTTTTCCTACATCTAGGGCAAAGATTTATTTTAGGGTCCTAGCACTTTATTATGATATCCTGATAGGCTGGATGTCCAGACACATAGTTTCTGGGAGTATGTATACCTCACAGTTTCACCCCTTCATGCCCCCAAGTGTTGGCAGAATATTCCCTTGGTTTATTAAAGGGAACCTGTCACTAGGAATGTGACTTTTAGCTGGTGACAGGTTCCAATAGCCAATGCTATGCTCATTTTAAAAATGTTTTGGTCAGCATTCTGAATAATTCCAGTAATTTATAATAGTTTGATTTACATTACCTGGCATGTGGTGAGTCCCAGGGGAGGGGCAGCTGCAACCTGTGTCTCCTCATGCATTCTTCCTCTCCACCACATCATACTCCCCCCCCCCCCACTCCTGCTCAATATACATGACAGGAAGTTTGGAGGGGGGAGGGAGCTGCATGATTTTCATTCAGTAACTAATAAAAACCCAATATATGCTGTGCTGTAACAGTTCATCAATCATGTGTTCAATCTATGTGTATTTTGTCAACATCTAATGATGTTAAGTAAGAGATGTCATTAGATATATATCAATATATACTGCAAGTATATGATCAATTAATAAGGACTGAACATCACGTAATAAGATTATACAGCAGAAGTTTATGGTAAATATTTCTAGAGGTGTCACCAATCGGGCTTTTCGGTTCATATGCCCTTCAAAGTCTCATATTTGAAAGTGCTAACAAACTTGGCAAGTGAATATAAGAAATGTTTAAATATATATATTATTACGGGAATGGGCTTTTCCCCAAGAACCTTAGTAAATGTGGGCCACAGAGTTTACTTTTGGCATACAGGCCCACTTTTATTAAAGTGTTTGCACCAGTTTTCTGTCTGACTTTGCATTGAAAAGAACGTGCAAACTGTTGTCACATGTATTTATAAAGTATCTGCGTCAGTTTTTTTGTCATGGATGCTCTGTGTCCAACATAGCATAGAAAAAATGTTCACCAAAATTGGCGATTACTGCTTAGTAAGGGTTTACGGCACATTTATTGCTGCGCCACAATTCTGCAGCATGAACGAAGTGCGCCAAAAAAAAATGGTGCACACTTCCTGACCTGTGCAGGGGGCACCAGATTAATCGGTTAAGGACCGGGCCTTTTCCTGTTTCATGTCTATTTTTCATGTCCATTTTTCACTCCCCACCTTCAAAAATCTATAACTTTTTTTATTTTTACACGTAAAGAGCTGTGTGACGGCTTGTTTTTTGCGTAACAAATTGCACTTCATAGTGATGGTATTAAATATTCCATGCCATGTACTCGGAAGCGGGAAAAAAATTCCAAATGCAGTGAAAATGGGGGGAAAAATGCATTTGCGCCATTTTCTTGTGGGCTTGGATATTACGTCTTTCACTGAGCGCCCCAAATGAAATGTCTACTCCATTCTTTGGGTCGGTACGATTAAGGGGATACCAAATTTGTATAGGTTTTATAATGTTTTCATACATTTCCAAAAATTAAAACCTCCTGTACAAAAATTATTTTTTTGATTTTGCCAACTTCTGGCGCTAATAACTTTTTTATACTTTAGTGTACGGAGCTGTGGGTGGTGTCATTTTTTGAAAAATTTTATAATATTTTCAATGATATCATTTTTAGGACTTTACGACCTTTTGATCACTTTTTATAGATTTTTTAATATTTTTCAAAATGGCAAAAAAGTGCTATTTTCAACTTTGGGCGCTATTTTCCGTTATGGGGTTAAACGCATTGAAAAAACATTATGATATTTTGATAGATCGGGCATTTTTGGACGCGTCGATACCTGATGTGTTTATGATTTTTACTGTTTATTTATATTTATGTCAGTTCTAGGGAAAGGGGGGTGATTTGAAATTTTAGGGTTTTTTTATTATAATTTTTTTTTTTAAACTTTTTTTTATTTTTACTATTTTTCAGACTCCCTAGGGTACTTTAACCCTAGGTTGTCTGATCTATCCTATCATATACTGCCATACTACAGTATGGTAGTATATGGGGATTTTTCTCCTCATTCATTACAACCGTGGGATTTAAAAAACAATTTGTTTCGCAAGGCAATGCACTTACATGCACGGGGAAGAAGAAGGTGAACTCCGGCGGACTTCAGCGCAGCAGCGACACCTGTTGGATATTTGCCGTACGACCTTAGTGAATCCCGGCCCGAATCCTCGTCGGACAACGCGCCGCAGGATCGCAACTGGACCGGGTAAGTAAATGTGCCCCATTATGTTAAAGGTGCACCTAAAAAAGTTGGTGCACTCTGTCAGAGCAGTGCAGGGGGCCACAGATTCATGAAGAATGTGCGCCACCCTGCACACTCTACAGACAAACTGCTCTTTTAGTAAATGTGGGCCAATCTATGCACTGTGTACTAATAAGAATGCACAATGTAGCCGTACAGCGCTGTGGTAACTCATCAATCAGGGATCACTGCAGTGCAGACTCGTCTAACAAGATAAATATATTGTACTTTACAGCTAATTGGAAGAAAGTGCTATAACCTGCAGCTATGGTCTGTATTTCTAATAAAAAGTAGCACTTTCTCCAATCTATGATTATTTGGTTAAGACAATTGTATAAAAGTAATGGAGCAACTTTTATGTAGTGTGGAATAAATCCGAAGGTGCCCGGAAATCTTTCCTTGAGCGTGCATTAGGGATGCTGGAGTCATTCGCTGCCGGCATTATATTATTATGGTATACGTATAAAAGTATCATTATGAGCAAATTGTTTTGTACAGGGAATTTTGTCAACAAGATAAAAAGCGTAATTATGCATCAAGCTATTCCCCTGCCACAATATTTATTAGGGTTGTGATGAAATAACTGAGATTAACATTCAGGAGCGAAGAGTGATAGCAGGGAAGAGGAAATGTGAGCCGTGTTAGCAGCTTGTTATAGCATCACATTCTACAATGAGTACGTACATTATTTGTACTGTCTGGTTCTATAATCTTTTATTATGTTCTCATAGTATGTATACGTATATACTCATATAAGCCGAGTTTTTCAGTTTTTCAGTTTTTCAGACTTCAGTAATAAACTCCCCACTCCATGACTTTATACTACATTTCGCTTTAAAGTATATTTTCCGGATGGTGCCACTACAGTGGATCATGAAACAAAAAAGATCTGAAAAGTGTAAGGCTGCTTAAAGGAAACCTACCATTTGATTTGATGCATTATGAAGCAAACATACCTTGAGAATGCTGTAGCTACACTGATGCAGGATCGTATCTTGGTTAATCCCTGTGCTGAGTGGTTTTGCTGATAAAACAGATATAACATTATCATAATGAAGCTCTGTCGCTTCTATGGCTGGTTCAACGCTTCTCCTAGCACCTGAGTATTTCTCTGCAGTAGAGGATGATATAATCCCTGGGTTGTGCCTCAAGGCAGAATAATCAATTGCTGCACCATCCCCCAGCTGCTGTGTATGAGTGATCCAGCTCAGGATGATTAATCATGCCTTGACTTACCTCCATTTGTAATTACAAGCTCTTATGTGTAATGTGTTTATGTCAGCCAGTCTGACCCAGCTTTCCCAAGGTCTTGAATGTTAGAATAGTTTTTTAGCAAAACCACTCAGCTCAGGGATTAACCAAGATATGATCCTGCATCAGTGTAGCTACAGCATTCTTGAGGTACCGTATTTTCCGGACTATAAGGCGCACTTAAAAGCATTGGATTTCCGTGGAAATCCAAAGTGCGCCTTATAGTCCGGTGCGCCCTATGTATGGCGCTGGGCAGCGGACCATACTTACATAGGTCCCCGCTACCAGAGACCGGAGACAGCAGATCTCCAGCGGGAACTGCAGACCACGCGGCACGAACAACTTCTGCCGCGTGGTCTGCAGTTCCCGCTGGAGATCTGTTGTCTCCGGTAGCGGGGACCAATGTAAGTATGGTCCGCTGCCCTCCTCCACCTCCCCCTCACCTTCCCCGCTCACCTTCCCCGCGTTCCCCGTCGCGTCTCGGCGTCGCGTCCCGTCGCCGCGTCCCGTCGCGTCTCCGCCACGCCCCCGGACCTCCGACACGCCCCCGGACCCCGCGCCTTATAGTCCGATGTGCCTTATATATGTAATTATTACATATATAAGGCGCATCGGACTAATGCGCCTTATAGTCCGGTGCGCCCTATAGGGCAGAAAATACGGTATGTTTGCATCACAATGCATCAAATCAAATGGTAGGTTTCCTTTAACAACATACTGGTAGTGGTTTAAAGGTCGATTTCTGCAGACAGGTTCCTTTTAAGAATAATGTCATTGTTAATTGTACTAGTGCACTGTTATGGCATAACACATGGATATGTAGTAATAATGTTATTGGCCTGACTGTTGTTAGTCAAGATAGTGTTGGCACAGCAGTTGGATTGTTGCCTCCCTGTATAATCTACTCAAACAGAACTCCCTATAAGTGAGCCAAACATCATTTATAAAAAAAAATTATGATATAAACTAGGACTTCATCAAGTATAAGTGAATCCACTGGTAAGAGAGTAACAGCAGTCCCCATCAAACTTATCCTTCTATATGGCTAATAACAGTTATCAATGCTCAGAGTTTCCATAGATTTTGACATTCAGGTACAAAACTTCATTAGAAACTATGGAAAAAACATTACATTTTGTAAATTAGAAAATAGTGTTTTAATAATGGGCCCCAATGCACATCTATTCAGTAACACTGAATAAATAACTGGAAATATTACTGAATTTCGAGTTATATGAATATATGTGAATATATATTTTCCCCTATCTGCACAGTCAATTTAATAAATAAATGCACGCTACCCGAACCGCAAGCGGGAGATGCAACTATGGCAAACAGATTAGTCTCTTTATGATACATTTTATATGAAATGTAAAAGATTTTAAGTAGAAATCCATTATGAAACAATTTTAGGAAAACACATTGTGTAAGGAGTTCTACAGGTTTTCAAATCTGTAATTCCAGACCTGAGGCTTGGCGTAAAAAAAGCAGATTACATTTCTGTTAAAAATAAACTTTCCCTGCGCTTAGCCCAGAGGGCATTACTGTATGTGCAGTACCTATTTCCTCAAAATTTATGAGCTATCCATTTCTGTGAATATTAGTCCTGGAGGAATTATTTGTGCTCGTTTACCCCGATTTTATGCCAAATCCATCTAAATTATGCATAGGGCACAGTCAGTATAAGGGAACATCGAAAAAATACACTTGCCAGAAATGACGGAAGACTATTTACTTCTATCAAGTTACCGTTTCAAGTGCAAACTAATTAAATTGCTTGTATTCATTAAACAAGTGAAATTGTACAAGAGTGAAATCCAATAAAAAGCAAATAAAAGATAGTAAAGAAAATATTTTTTATTCTGTAGTAATAGGAAGGATTCGGAGGAGACAGAGCGGTAGTTTGGTGCTCACCACAGCTATTGAAGTCAATAAACAGATAGGTCTTATGAATTTCAGGGACAAGAAGGAAGAACATTTCCATAATTGTTGTCAAGTACCTAAAGGGAAACTGTCAGAGCAATGAGGAACATTAAAATACTATGCCCACATTGTAATATACAAACCCTTTGTCCAGAATTCCAGAATTCTCTGTACGTGTGTGTTCGCTGAGTGAAGCCGATGTAGTACATCCAGGCTTCACTGCGCATGCACAATGAAGCCAGGGTGTACTACTCCGGCTTCGATAAATTAAGGCGCAGGCACCAAAGCAGCAAAGATCAGTCTGATGAACCTTATCGGACTCAATTCTTAATAAGTTTAAATGTTTCTTTTTTGTTTAAAGTGGTCACATATAAAATAGGTCAATTTGTCACACTTGTTTTTCCCTTTAATCACTTTTATGTATGTTTTATAGAGACAGAGCTTGTAGCTCATTACAAGTCCTTGTAGAGAAGGTACCAAAACCAAAAAATAATTGTCTAATTGTCACGAAATTATGAAACACATCAATTTTATTAGATACATAAATAATACATTTTCAACCTTTCAAATAGCCATAAATATTGGGACAAATCATTACCAAGGAAAAAGGTCCAGAATGGAATGAGGCATAAAAAAGATACAGAAAATACAAAACCCCCCTCAGAAGTCCAAACCCTGTTATAACTATTATGTAGATTATAAATGTATAACCCCATCATGGTGAATTAGTGGTTAGCATTACAGCCTTGCAGCACTGGGAACCTGGATTCAGGTCCCAGGGTCAACATCTTCAGATTTTGATAGTTCTCTCCATGTTTCCATGGGTGTCCTCCGGGTCCTCCGGTTTCCTCCCACACTCCAAAACATACTGGCTGGTTGATTAGATTGAGAGCCCCATTGGGGAAAGGGACTGATTTGGCAAGTTCTGTGCAGCGCTGCATAATCTGTGTGTGCTATATAAATAAAGAATTATTATTATTTATACCTAAATGGTCTGAATAAAGAAGGATTCAGTTTTCCGTCAAGTTGGATTTTTACCATTATTCTTATAAAATGTATATGTATGTATTAGTATAAGAAGATTACCTGCCTTATTATTGTCTCATTTTTGTAATTAACAAGAATGACATATCTGGTACAGGAGAAGGTTTGTAGGACAATGGGACAATACTGTAGTAAATACTATAATAAATCAAAATGCCTAGTCAAAGAACATGGATATCAAGAACCCCCCCTTCCCCCCATGTGTCCGACATATAAGCAGTAGTGTAACAGAAATGAAGGAAGAAGTGGATTGCTGCACTATGGACCCTCTCCTCTCTGTGAATGAATGGCCTTAACCTTCAGCTAAGGTCACCTGGTAATTGTAATTGAAGGCTGTGCTCCAAAACGTTTCAGAACAAACTTTTTTTTTAGAGTAGGAGTTTATCTTAAAATTATAATCAGAATGTTTTTTAGCTTCCAGCCTCGTGCAGCCATGGTTAGGTGATTTCCATGGTAACAACTCGAAAACTTCTCTGATACAAGAGGAAAATGAGAACACGATGCAAAGCATTTCACTGGTTCCTCTTCTCTCCCGGTAGTTATTTCAAGGTTTTAGGAGGACACAATTACGTCAATTTTTTTCTTTTTTTTTTAATCAACAAAGAATCAACATACAAAACAGCGTAGAAACATAAACATATGCAACTATAGGGCGATTCCAGGACTTATCCTTATAATTTAAACAGAATTAGATCCCAGGATCCACCTGGACCCACTCCCCCATCAAAAAATATTAGTGAAAGAAGGGGAATATGCATCTTAAAACTTAGACTAACTGGCCATTTTTAAAGTAATGCTTTAAAATTTTTCTCATTCCCCTTATTGCATCAATCCAGAAGGGGGATGGGGGAGGTAAAGGGATGAAAATGATCTATACAATTTCCTGGAATACTGCAGTCTCAGCCATTAGATACAATCTTCTGAATAGAGGCATTGATCACTTTTTGTGACTTTTATGTCAGAAACTTTAGTTGATCATCTTTGTGTTTTCACACTGTTCGGTTTATAGATGGCCGATTACACATCAGAAAATGAGATTTATTACTTGGAGATCTAACAAGTCAAAGAATAAGGACCCCCCCACCCCCATAGAACACATAGACTTGACCTCCCATTCATGCCATTGATTTATGTACAGCTGTCCTGTGATATTACTACTTTTGTGGCGTAACAGTTTTAACTTAAAGGAAATCTACCATTTATTATGCATTATGAAGCAAACATACCTTGAGAATGCTGTAGCGACATTGATGCAGAAACATATCTTGTTTAATCCCTGAACTGAGTGGTTTTGCTCAAAAAACAATTATAAAATTCAGGACTCCTTTGCATCGTCAAGCTGTATACACAACGATAGGTAACATTGCGATTTAGCTTTTGGGGTTGATTGCTCACATGGCTATGACATTTTGTTTAATGTGATACATTCTAACCAGTCACACGTAGGCTTTATTATTTAACCACCTGCGTTATCTAGCATAATGTAAACAGCTTGACGAAGCGCAGGAGTGACCGCAACTGCCCGTCGCCAACTGCGTGCTTGGTTTGTCCACCCTGTCTTTTACCTGTTTTGAATAAAGAAAAGTTTTCGTTTTTTTTTCAATAATCTTTTTTTTTTGCATATAGGGTAGATATAATACATGTTTAACCATATCTCATCAGGCTTTAAGACTAGAAGTGCCTAACAGGGTCCTAGAGCCTCCTCTCTATTGTACAGTTTTTCCCAATAAACCAATTCCTATCACAGTCCCCGGGTTACGTACAAGATAGGTTCTGCAAGTTTGTTCTTAAGTCGAATTTGTATGTAAGTTGGAACTGTATATTTTAGAATTGTAACCCCAGCCAAACATGTTTGGATTGTCATAAGAACCAGGATTAACAATAAATCTTAATTGCAGACACCAGTGATCACTGTTATAGCTGTTTATTGTAGCCTAAGGCTAAAGTACAGTAAATTACCAACATCCAGAGGTCCGTTTGTAACTAGGGGTCGTCTGTAAGTCGGGTGTTCTCAATTAGGAGACTGACTGCATTGTAATCACTTACAGTCCCACAAAATGTTTCCTTCAGTTTCATCAATTCCTGCTTGTTGCATTTGCAACATCCCCCACCGGGGCCTAGCCTTTTCTCGGGGCATGGAGTCAGCCGGGGCCCGCAGTACCTGAGTGGCTGGCGGTTGCGGCCTAGGCACGCTAGTGCCACGGTGCTTGGTATGGTGGAACCGGAGGGCTGTCCTACAGCCTGGCAGGTCTCCAGCAGGGTGGTGTTGGCAAGAAATGATGAGGGAGAGGCTGCTATAGCGGTTCTCCCTGGGGCAACCCTTTGGTGTCTAGAGTATGGGTCTCTGTGTGGTGGACAGGGTGCCTGTGATGGTGACAGCCGTAGTAGCAGGGACCAGACGGAGGCAGAGGTTGAACAAAAACAACTTACAGTTCTTTATTGGAACCGACAGGAACCGCAGCAACGTGCCTTTAACAGAGTAGTGGAGTGCTGAGATGTAGTTGGAGGGAGCCACAGGATGTAGAGCGCCAGCCTGGATGCAGAGGGCAGGCTGGGAGGTAGCTGTGTCCTAATAGGAAGCTTCAGCTTGTCCTGGGTTGCTTCAGGTATCACCCTTAAAGGTAGGATGAAACCCCTTTCCTCACTACTAGCTATTAGTTCCACTCTTCAGGCAGGGGCTAGGCTCTTCCTGCTCTGGTCTGGTATGCTAGCTGTACAGAGTCTGTACTGGAGTAACTCCAGTCTGCTTCTGCAGACTCCTAGGTCTGACTGCTCTCTACTCTCTCCTGAGAGAAACTGCTTCTTCTGGAAGTTTCCTGACAGGGTCTTGTAACTCCCCTGGTCAGGTGGTGGCTGCTCCTCCAATTACATCTCAGCTCACAGAAACAGTGTGTAACACATGTGATTGGCTGACACATATTACATAACAGGAAACAATTAACTCCTGTCTTGCCAGGCAGGATCTACCACTGCAGTACTCATCTGTGTTATCTAGTGTTATGTAGTGACCTGCTGTGGGGCTGATCAGACCCTACACAGGCTGCAAGCTACATGGTGGGACATATTCGCAACCACTCCTCTGCCTTGCATTGGCGAGGGTGTTGCACATTATTTTGAGAGAAAGTACAAATGGCGGATGTGTATATCTTAAAATATAACTTTTATTTGTGATATTAAATGGATAAAATAGATAGGGCAAAAATTGTTAAGCAAATGCAGATGGTCAAAAGACCCGCGAAGCACACCAACAGTTGTGCGTTGCTGATGTTCGAGAAGAAAAAGATGAAGGAGCGTCTGCCGTATTTGTAGAGATAGTTGATGTACTACTCCGCGATCGGTCTGTGTAGTCACTGAAGAGTATGTAGATCCTGGGCAGAACAGAAGGAGCCAGATATGATATCTTCATCCAGGTAAGTGGTCATAAGTACTCGGAGGTGTGTACACAGTGTGGAGATAACCAGGGGTAAGGAGACGCACTCGTTGGGGTGTGGAGTGTGGGGGGTCCCTATTAGGCCGTAACAAGGGCTAAGTGAGGAACCTAGGTGTCCCTGGATAGTCCTAAACTCGGGGCAGCAGCCCTAGGTGACAGCTGTCCCGACTGGAACCTTCCCCTGTCCTCGGCCTACTAACCCTAAATAAAGCGGGGAGGGAGGAGGGGGGATTCTATGGTTAGACTGCTACTGTGATAGTCACGGTCATGTGTCCAGAGTAAAAAGACAAGTGCATTGAATAATAAGAGAAAGGTGATAAGACAGAATTAAGGTACGAATCCCTGAGTGATATATGTACATAGTCTTGGTACAAGTCATGAAACCAAGGTACACTATGTGCTGAGTAGAGATGAGCGAACACTAAAATGCTCGGGTACTCGTTATTCGAGACGAACTTTTCCCGATGCTCGAGTGCTCGTCTCGAATAACGAACCCCATTGAAGTCAATGGGAGACTCGAGCATTTTTCAAGGGGACCAAGGCTCTGCACAGGGAAGCTTGGCCAAACACCTGGGAACCTCAGAAAAGGATGGAAACACCACGGAAATGGACAGGAAACAGCAGGGGCAGCATGCATGGATGCCTCTGAGGCTGCTTAATCGCACCATTATGCCAAAATTATGGGCAACAGCATGGCCATGACAGAGTGACAGAATGAAGCTAGATAGCATCTAAAACATCCAATAATTGACCCTGACACTATAGGGGACGGCATGCAGAGGCAGCGGCAGCAGGCTAGAGAGTGTCATGGCGACATACCCTAAATGGACTCAGGCTTCAAACCAATGGGTGGCAGAGAGGAACCAAAGGAGGTGAGCAAGAAGCGCTCAAATAATATCGGTACATGATAAAAGTTTGCCAGTATATTTTGTGGATTACACAGCAGGGTGGCGACAAAGTTAACATGGAAGCCATGAAAACAACCCAAAATTCTGCCTGACACAGCTCGTTTGATAAGGGGACCATGTATGGAGGCAGTGAACTAGTAGTAGATTAAAGGTGCTGCAGTTAAAACTATGTTAGTTGGATCTTGGCATGGAGCTGGCGCTCCGCTGCCAGGCGAGCTTTCGCCAATCCAAGCCCCTGTCTCTAGGCTACTCCCCAAACAGCACTTCTAAGAACCCTTTGTATAAGATCAAGTGTAGTAGCGTTCTTATAAGTTTAGGATATGCCGGGTGAGGGGAATGTAAACAGATGCGCAAGAAGCGCTGAAATAATATTGGTAAATGATAAAAGTTTGCCAGTATATTTTGTGGATAACACAGCAGGGTGGCGACAAAGTTAACAACTTTGATGTGGAATCCATGAAAACAACCCAAATTTCTGCCTGACACACCTCGTTTGATAAAGGGACGATGTATGGAGGCAGCTATATGGACGACTTTTGGAGGTAGCAATGGAGACAACGTGTGGAGGCTGCTATGGAGACAATTTAATTTGGATAGTGCCTGTATGTGGCAGTCCCAAAAATTTTTCAAACCAGAGGAGCAGGTAGGTGGCCCTCCAGAAAAATTAAATGCATAAAGTACTATAGCTAAAGCCAGTGGGCCCTGTCAAAAAATAGCCAGTTTCCTCTGCTTTACTGTACAAAGAGGAGGAGAAGGAGGAAAATGAGGAGGAGGAGGAGTGGATCAATTATTCAGGTTGAGCTTCCTTCACCTGGTGGAGATTGGAAATTATGAGAAATCCAGGCTTTATTCATCTTAATAAGCGTCAGCCTGTCAGCGCTGTCAGTCGACAGGCGTGTACGCTTATCGGTGATGATGCCACCAGCTGCACTGAAAACCCGCTCGGACAAGACGCTAGCGGCAGGGCAGGCAAGAACCTCCAAGGCGTACAGCGCCAGTTCGTGCTACATGTCCAGCTTTGAAACCCAGTAGTTGTAGGGAGCTGTGTGATCATTTAGGACGATGGTATGGTCAGCTACGTACTCCCTCACCATCTTTCTGTAAAGATCAGCCCTACTCTGCCGAGACTGGGGACAGGTGACAGTGTCTTGCTGGGGTGACATAAAGCTGGCAAAAGCCTTGTAAAGCGTACCCTTGCCAGTGCTGGACAAGCTGCCTGCTCGCCTACTCTCCCTCGCTACTTGTCCCGCAGAACTACGCACTCTGCCGCTAGCGCTGTCAGAAGGGAAATACTGTTTCAGCTTGTGCACCAGGGCCTGCTGGTATTCATGCATTCTCACACTCCTTTCCTCTGCAGGGATGAGAGTGGAAAGATTTTGCTTGTACCGTGGGTCCAGGAGAGTGAACACCCAGTAATCGGTGCTGGAATAAATTCTTTGAACGCGAGGGTCACGGGATAGGCAGCCTAGCATGAAATCTGCCATATGCGCCAGAGTACCAACGCGTAAGAATTCACTCCCCTCACTGGCCTGACTGTCCATTTCCTCCTCCAACTCCTCCAACTCCTCTTCTTCTGCCCATACACGCTGAACAGTAAAGGACTCAACAATGGTCCCCTCTTGTGTCTCGCCAACATTCTCCTCCTCTTCCTCCTCATCCTCCTCCACCTCCACCTCCTCCGATATGCGCTGAGAAACAGACCTAAGGGTGCTTTGGCTATCAACAAGGGAATCTTCTTCCCCCGTCTCTTGTGACGAGCGCAAAGCTTCCGACTTCATGCTGATCAGAGAGTTTTTCAACAGGCCAAGCAGCGGGATGGTGAGGCTGATGATGGCGGCATCGCCACTGACCATCTGTGTTGACTCCTCAAAGTTACTCAGCACCTGACAGATATCAGACATCCACGTCCACTCCTCATTGTAGACTTGAGGAAGCTGACTGACCTGACTACCAGTTCTGGTGGAAGTTGACATCTGGCAGTCTACAATGGCTCGGCGCTGCTGGTAAACTCTGGATAACATGGTCAGTGTTGAATTCCACCTCGTGGGCACGTCGCACAACAGTCGGTGAGCGGGCAGTTGGTGGCGGCGCTGCGCTGCCCTGAGAGTGGCAGCATCTGTGCTGGACTTCCTGAAATGCGCACAGATGCGGCGCACCTTCGTGAGCAAATCTGACAGATTGGGGTATGTCTTGAGGAAACGCTGAACTATCAGATTTAACACATGGGCCAGGCATGGCACATGTGTCAGTCTGCCGAGTTGCAGAGCCGCCACCAGGTTACGGCCGTTGTCACACACAACCATGCCTGGCTTCAGATTCAGCGGTGCCAGCCACAGATCAGTCTGCGCCGTGATGCCCTGTAATAGCTCTTGGGCGGTGTGCCTTTTATCGCCTAGGCTCAGCAGTTTGAGCACCGCCTGCTGTCGCTTAGCAACGGCACTGCTGCTGTGCCTAGAGCTACCGACTGATGGCGCCGTGCCCACGGATGGTAGTTCGGAGGAGGAGGTGGAGGAGGGGTGGGAGGAGGAGGAGGCATAGTAGGCCTGAAACACCTGGACCGAGGTAGGCCCCGCAATCCTCGGCGTCGGCAGTATATGACCAGCCCCAGGGTCAGACTCGGTCCCAGCCTCCACCAAGTTAACCCAATGTGCCGTCAGCGATATATAGTGGCCCTGCCCGGCAGCACTCGTCCACGTGTCCGTGGTCAGGTGGACCTTGTCAGAAACGGCGTTGGTCAGGGCACGGGTGATGTTGTCTGACACGTGCTGGTGCAGGGCTGGGACGGCACATCGGGAAAAGTAGTGGCGGCTGGGGACCGAATACCGAGGGGCGGCCGCCGCCATGAGGTTGCGAAAGGCCTCGGTCTCTACTAGCCTATAGGGCAGCATCTCCAGGCTAAGCAATCTGGAGATGTGCACATTAAGGGCTTGGGCGTGCGGGTGGGTTGCACTATATTTGCGTTTCCGCTCCAGCGTCTTGGGTATGGAGAGCTGAACGCTGGTGGATGCTGTGGAGGATCGTGGAGGCGACGATGGGGTTTTTGTGGCAGGGTCCTGGGCAGGGGGCTGACTATCAGCTGACACAGGGGAAGGAGCAGTGGTGTGCACGGCCGGAGGTGAACGGGCTTGTTGCCACTGAGTGGGGTGTTTAGCATTCATATGCCTGCGCATACTGGTGGTAGTTAAGCTAGTAGTGGTGGAACCCCTGCTGAGCCTGGTTTGGCAAATGTTGCACACCACAGTCCGTCGGTCATCCGGTGTTTCCTTAAAGAACCTCCAGACTTCTGAAGATCTAGCCCTCGCCGCAAGAGCCCTCGCCACGGGAGCTTCACTAGTTGACACATTTGGCGCTGATGCACCAGCTCTGGCCCTGCCTCTCCGTCTGGCCCCACCACTGCCTCTTCCAACCTGTTCTGGTCGAGGACTCTCCTCCGTCTCAGAAGCACTGTCTTCACCCGGCCTCTCAACCCAGCTTGGGTCTGTCACCTCATCATCCTCCGATCCCTCAGTCTGCTCCCCCCTCGGACTTCCTGCCCTGACAACAACTTCCCCACTGTCTGACAACCGTGTCTCCTCATCGTCGGACACCTCTTTACACACTTCCACTACGTCAAGAAGGTCATCATCACCCACAGACTGTGACTGGTGGAAAACCTGGGCATCGGAAAATTGCTCAGCAGCAACCGGACAAGTGGTTTGTGACTGTGGGAAGGGTCCAGAAAACAGTTCCTCAGAGTATGCCGGTTCAAATGCCAAATTTTCCTGGGAGGGGGCAGACTGGGGGGGAGGAGGCTGAGGTGCAGGAGCTGGAGGAGTGGCGATTTCGGTGACATGGGTGGACTGCGTGGAAGACTGACTGGTGGACAAATTGCTCGAAGCATTGTCAGCAATCCACGACATCACCTGTTCGCACTGTTCTGGCCTCAACAGTGCTCTACCACGAGTCCCAGTAACTTCAGACATGAACCTAGGGAGTGTAGCTCTGCGGCGTTCCCCTGCTCCCTCATAAGCAGGTGGTGTCTCACCCCGGCCAGGACCACGGCCTCTGACCCCTGCAGTAGTTGGACGCCCACGTCCCCGCCCTCGTCCTCTACCCCTAGCCCTCGGGTTAAACATTTTTAAAATGAGAGTTATAGCTTTAATTTTTTTTTAACTTTTTTTTGTGTTTTTGAGTTTTTAAAACCAAACAATGCTATCCTATTGCTATGGCTATTTTCTAGCCAAGTATGAAAGCACACTACTATGCCAGATGAGATGACACCGAGTTATTAAACAAAATAAACGTAAAATAAAAAAGGACAAATGGCAGACTGTGCCTAATTGAAATCCAACCCCTACTAAATTTTCCCACTTCGGTCTTTGCAATGGATATGTGCGTCACTAAGCGCAAAACACAGCGGTCGCAAGTCTCACTACAAATTGCTGACAATTGGCTAGTAGATGCACTGCAGCAAGTACAGCCACCAGCAGATCAACCAGAAATCAAATATATAACGCTACTGTAGGCGTAAGCCGTTTGGATTCTCCTATGGCTATTTTCTAGCCAAGTATGAAAGCACACTACTATGCCAGATGAGATGACGCTGAGTTATTAAACAAAATAAACGTAAAATAAAAAAGGACAAATGGCAGACTGTGCCTAATTGAAATCCAACCCCTACTAAATTTTCCCACTTCGGTCTTTGCAATGGATATGTGCGTCACTAAGCGCAAAACACAGCGGTCGCAAGTCTCACTACAAATTGCTCACAATTGGCTAGTAGATGCACTGCAGCAAGTACAGCCACCAGCAGATCAACCAGAAATCAAATATATAACGCTACTGTAGGCGTAAGCCGTTTGGATTCTCCTATGGCTATTTTCTAGCCAAGTATGAAAGCACACTACTATGCCAGATGAGATGACGCTGAGTTATTAAACAAAATAAACGTAAAATAAAAAAGGACAAATGGCAGACTGTGCCTAATTGAAATCCAACCCCTACTAAATTTTCCCACTTTGGTGTTTGAGGTGGATATGTGTGCCACTAAGAGCTAAACACAACGGTAGCAAGTCCCCCTGCTAATTCCTCACAAAATGGTACTAGATGCAAATAAAAAAAAAAAAAAGTAGAACGTTATTGTAGCCCTAAGAAGGGCTGTTGGGTTCTTGGAGAATCACTCCTGCCTAACAGTAAGCTAATAGAACACCCTAACGCTTTCCCTGACCAGCAGCAGCTCTCTCCCTAGCGGCATCCAGACACAGAATGATCCGAGCAGCGCGGGCAGCGGCTAGTCTATCCCAGGGTCACCTGATCTGGCCAGCCAACCACTGCTATCGACGTGTAAGGGTACCACGTCATGCTGGGTGGAGTGCAGAGTCTCCTGGCTTGTGATTGGCTCTGTTTCTGGCCGCCAAAAAGCAAAACGGCGGGAGCTGCCATTTTCTCGAGCGGGCGAAGTATTCGTTCGAGCAACGAGCAGTTTCGAGTACGCTAATGCTCGAACGAGCATCAAGCTCGGACGAGCATGTTCGCTCATCTCTAGTGCTGAGTGGAGTAAGGTCAGTTTTCCCTACATGCCATGTTTCGCCTATAGAATATAGGCTCATCAGGGGAAATAGGACCCTTGCTGTATTAGGTAAATATATGCAGCATGTATTGAGCTGCCCCTTTGACACACTGTCTGTGCGCTCACTCTGGCAGCATCACTATACTACCCCAGCGTTCATATCTCAGTGCACCTATTCTGGAGGATGCCGACTCTCCCATTGGCCTGCACCTAGACCTTAGACTTCCCTCCGGTGCACCTAAACTGATCCCTCTTGACATGCTGCATATATTTACCTAATACAGCAAGGGTCCTATTTCCCCTGATGAGCCTATATTCTATAGGCGAAACATGGCATGTAGGGAAAACTGACTCCACTCAGCACATAGTGTACCTTGGTTTCATGACTTGTACCAAGACTATGTACATATATCACTCAGGGATTCGTACCTTAATTCTGTCTTATCACCTTTCTCTTATTATTCAATGCACTTGTCTTTTTACTCTGGACACATGACCGTGACTATCACAGTAGCAGTCTAACCATAGAATCCCCCCTCCTCCTTCCCCGCTTTATTTAGGGTTAGTAGGCCGAGGACAGGGGAAGGTTCCAGTCGGGACAGCTGTCACCTAGGGCTGCTGCCCCGAGTTTAGGACTATCCAGGGACACCTAGGTTCCTCACTTAGCCCTTGTTACGGCCTAATAGGGACCCCCCACACTCCACACCCCAACGAGTGCGTCTCCTTACCCCTGGTATCTCCACACTGTGTACACACCTCTGAGTACTTATGACCACTTACCTGGATGAAGATACCATATCTGGCTCCTTCTGTTCTGCTCAGGATCTACATACTCTTCAGTGACTACACAGACCGATCGCGGAGTAATACATCAACTATCTCTGCAAATACGGCAGACTGTTGGTGTGCTTCGCGGGTCTTTTGACCTTCTGCATTTGCTTAACAATTTTTGCCCTATCTATTTTATCCATTTAATATCACAAATAAAAGTTATATTTTAAGATATACACATCCGCAATTTGTACTTTCTCTCAAGCTCCACTAGGTGGATGAGGCTGGGAACCCACGTTACCCACCCAGTGTACTCCTTCTTGTTGCATTATTTTGGTCAGTAAGTGCAGTAACTATAAGGTAACCAATAGAGATGAGCGAGCACTAAAATGCTTGTTACTCGAGCCGAACATTTCCCGATGCTCGAGTGCTCGTTTCGAGTAATGAGCCCCATTGAAGTCAATGGGAGACCCGAGCATTTTTCAGTAAAATTAAAAACTGAATGAGCACAGTGAAAGAACACTGCAGAACAGATTGCAGATGTTCGCGAACATCTGCAATCTGTTCCGGAGACACGCGTGCAGAACGGTGTTCTCCGCAATAGTATTTGAAGAACAATATGTGTAGAGAACAACTTGCAGATGTGTATTGCGGAGAACACTGTGTTCTTTCACTGTGTTCTTCAATTAAATGATTAAATTAAATGTTTTAATTGTATTTTTTTACTGTTCTTCACTTCTTTTTTTTTAATTAAATGCTCGTTATCGAGCAGAGCAAATACTCGTCCGAGCAACGAGCCGGTCCGAGTATGCTAATACTCGACCGAGCATCAAGCTCGGACGAGTATAATCGCTCATCACTAGTAACCAATCAGTCCAAAGACACCACTAAAAAATGTCCTGTGCCATAGTGGTTATCTATGTATCTCACTATAGAGACCAACCAATAAATACATAGTACGCTGCTAATTCTGATCGACACATAATCACATTGACAAATGGCTGCTTTTAGATCAACTCCACTGTTGTGTGTAACTCCAAGCATTGAACCAAATATTGGGTAATATTGGACAATGGTTTGGAATGTAATATTATGGTTCTAATATTTTGATTGTTTGAATGTTTGATTTACTGTTTAGTATTTACCATTTAGATGTAGCATTTCTCATTTAGAAGATTCACACGTTTCATAAAAAATAGATGCATATAATAATACCAAATCAGCTTCAGATCCATACAACACAGCCCTGCCCAATACTATTAGCTTTTATTAATAAGTTGTCTCCACCAAAATCCATAGGTTGACCAACAGCGATCAGCATTTAAATTTTCTGCAGCACCACCACCGGGGAAATAAAGCTTTACACATTATATAAACATATAGGGGCTTATTTTTGAAGCGACAATGCAGGAAATTGAGTGGACGATCTTAGTGAATCATGGCAGATGTGCATTCTGGTCTGACAATGCACATTCGGGGAACGCATCAGGACGGGTAAGTAAATGTGCCCCAATATGTATAAATTATATGATGTAATTCATTGACACCATGGGGCAGATTTACTTACCCGGTCCTGTCGCGATCCAGCGGCGTGTTCTCAGTCGAGGATTAGGGTCTTCCGGCGATTCACTAAGGTAGTGCGCCCGATGTCCACCAGGTGTCGCTGCTGCGCTGAAGTCCGTCGGAGTTCACTGGAGTTCACCATCCGTTGCTGGGTGCAGGTAAGCGACAAATTTTTTTTAAAAATTCTGCCGTTTTTCCGAATCCGTCGGGTTTTCCGGCGGCCACGTCCCCAGTTTTCCGATGCGTGCATGCCGGCTCCGATGCGCCACAATCCGATCGCATGCACCAAAAACCCGGGGCAATTAGTCGCAAATCGGAAAAATTCGGGAAACCCGACGAAAAAAAGCGATTCGAGCCCTTAGTAAATGTCCGCCCCATGAGTCCTAAAAAGCAATAGACACTCTTTGTATCTATTCCATTATTTAATAGGGGACAGTTTTTTAAGCTAAACAACCATATTAACAAAGAGATAATGGGGGTCATTTACTACGGGCCTGAGTCGCGTTTTTACGCCGTTTTACCCGAATTTTACCGATTTGCAACGTTTTCCCCTGAATTGCCCCAGGATTTTGGCGCACGCGATCGGATTGTGGCGCATCGTCGCCGGCATGCGATGGAAATCGGGGGCGTGGCCATCAGAAAACCCGTCGAATTCGGAGAAAACGCCATATTTTTTTTCAAAAAATGTGTCGCTTGACGCGCTTACCTGCACCCGGCCTGACTTGGTGAACTTCAGTGCACTCCGACGGAATTCAGCGCAGCAGCGACACCTAGTGGACATCGGAGGAACTACCTTAGTGAATCGCCGGAAGACCCGAATCCTCCGACGAGAACGCGCCGCTGGATCGCGACAGGAGTGGGTAAGTAAATCTGCCCTAATATGTAATGTCCCCACAGTGTTGGAATGGAGTTCCTTGGACCCACCAGATAAAATTATCCTTGGACCCACCGTTTATTAACCCTAAAAACCCTGGTAGCCTTTAAATTTGGATGTCTTATGCCAGACCTTCTGTATTGGAAAAGCAGAAAGAAAAATTGGTAACAGCTCACCCACGAAGGAAAATGAAGGTCTAGTGTATTCGTCCCATAAGACCGGGTGCACGGTGACCCCTTAAGCGCTGGTCCGGTAATCCAGGGCAAGACACGTTTGAAATGAAGATCGATGAGGAGGGCAGGGGAACCAGCACAGCAAGACTCCACGGATTCAGTTAAACATTGTCAAAAATGTAATCTTCATGTTAAAAAAAACATATCGGTAAGAAAAATACATGGACACAAAAAGAAAAAAAAGACAAAAAATATAAGACAAAAAACAGCAGCGGTAACGCATTTCGGACTTCTACATCTCAGTCCTTAGTCATACCTGTCTTCTTTATTGGGTGGTTCTCTGGTGGACCAGTCCAAAACTGTGTCCCCATAATCTTGCACATATCTTGGATGTATCTTTGTAGCTGTGACACAAATAGGTGAGATAATAATATTTGTAAACTGCTGTATCTATAAGGACCCATTACCCCAGCTCCGTACATTGTCGGATTCTGTGCTGCTTACTTTGGTGACCAGTGATGCATGTGTCTGACTTCCAGGGTAGGGAGAATAAGAACTGGATCTGCATTCGCATCAGAAATAATCCCATGAGCTAACACAGTTTGCTTACTGCAAAAAATAAATACTTCTCCAGGGGAGGGTTAAGCCACAAGCAGAAGTCTGCGATTTTAGGAGAAAATGTCAAAGGCTGTCAAGTGAATCAACAACTCAGATAAATGGAATTGTCAGCTTGTCCATAAGATCTCTGCTTGTCATGTCCTTCCTTACATGTTGTCCGGTAACATACACTCGCCGAGGTTACACTTGTCAATATTACTGACGCAAATGAAAATCGTATTGTTCTGCTCAAGCTGCTGGTAGAGATTTACATGAAGATTAATGTCAGGGCTATGAAGACATTGCTATTTTTATCAGGTAAGAGCTAAAAGAAAGATAATATACAGTTGTCATAGTCTGACGGGCTTAGATCAATAACACATTATAATGGGCCAGAGATCCATCCGAAAACAAACCCATTTGGGAGTGAATAGAGCAATCTCTTCACCATGGTTCATTTGTTATGGGATGATCCACACATATGGATTATTAAATCTTATTGATGATACAATCTACATTGGGGTTTTATGGATAGAGCATGGACCTTCAAGATCACTACCTCTGGTAAACCCATAATACCCAAGTCCAACACTGGTTATTGTAGATATGACATTATGTAAAATATGCTCTGCCACTCCTGCTCGGCAATATGCTAGACCACAAAAGGCCTCATACCAGGGGTGTTGCCTGGATCATAAAATATCTGGGGCGTGGCCCCAATGCACATGTACCTAATTTCATTAATTTCCACACCTATACATATTCCCCCTCACATGTGCTTCTACCAAAAATAACTGTATTTATCATTTTCAGCTACAGGCAAAATAATGCTCCCCAAATGTGGCCTCAAATGTAATATATCTAATACCTGTGACCTTTACTAATTCCCCCTCAATGTGACCTGCACTGAATAAAGCCCTCTAATAGAGGCCCCTTTCTAATTGTGCCCGCTGAAAGGAATCCCCACATTAAATAATGCCCTCACCACTAAAAAATAACCCCAAACTGAATAGTGCCCCTACACGAAATAAGTAATGTCCCCACAGCCCTCAATAAGTAATGTCCCACACACTAAGTAATGTCCCCACGATCCTCAGTAAGTATCTTCACAGCCCCAGCATATGAATTCCCCCACAGCCCTTCCTAATAATGTGCCCCATAGCCTCCAATTCACCCCCAGTAATGTCCTCCACAGCCCCCTAGTAATGTCTCCACAGCCCCCCAGTTATTTTCCCATAGCCCCCCAATAATGTCCTCCACAGTCCCCCCCCCCGTAATGTCCTCCACAGTCCCACAGTAATGTCCTCCACAGCACCCCCAATAATGTGTTCACAGCCCCCCCAGTAATGTCCTCCACAGCCCTTCCCCAGCAATGTCCTCCATAGCCCCCAGTAATGTACTCAAAGTCCTCAGTTATGTCCTCACTGCCCCCAGTTATGTCCTAACAGCCCTTCATAATTCCCCAGTAATGTCATCCACAGCCCTTTCCTAGAAATGTCCTCCATAGCCCCCCCCCTTCAGTAAAGTACTTGTAGTCCCCCAATTATGTCCTCACAGCCACCCTCCAGTCCCCTGATTATGTCCTCATAACCTTCCTGTGCTTCTCCTCCACAATGTATAATAAAAAAATTAAACAGTATATTCACTTTTCTTCCTCTCTCACTTCGTCTTCTTCTCTGTGTACAGGACGGTTGTGGTGATGTCATCATACCGCGCCTCAAGCTCTCAGAACTGAAGTCATCTTTTGGGAACAGGAAGCATTTTGTAATGACATCGCTGGCCTCCTGCTCTCCCCTGCTCACAGCTCCATGCTTCACTACAGTACTCACCTGGTTCTGTGTCCAGAGGACAGAGATAGAGGTGAGATTTTGTAAAGGTGTCCTGCTGATCGTGGGCACAGGTCAAAAGATCCAGTCGTGTGTTTGAGGCCTCAGAATAGTACAAATGTAAGGAATTACTAGCTATTAAATCATCATATACATGAACATGTAATGTACAAAATGTCAAATGTTTGCCGGATAGACATCATAAGGAGTATTATATACTATTTTTCCATGGATACAGACAACAGTAGGAACGGTCAATATTGGGAGGGCCAGTAGAAATGGGAGATCAGTTCTAGGTTAATGTTAGGGAGCAGAGGTACCCAATAAAATAAAGGAAGGGTAGTTTAATCATTTTCAATAAATTACAGGAGACCTGAAGAAAAATTAATGGAAGCTATTGAGAATATACCACAAAGAAGAAAGAATTTTTGGGCCATTCTTCAATAATTGCCTAATCTGACCGTCAATTAAAGGGGTATTCCCATCAGGGCATTTACATTTAATTAAATTCATTTGCCATAAGTAAACATTTCTTCAATTGCATGTTAATAAAAAAAATGTTCCTGTGTGAAGATAATTTCTTATAAATGTAGCTATGTTGTTCCTTAGAAACGAGATGGCTTCCTCGGATACGACCACGTCACACTCTGGCAGCGGTGGCCAGACATGTGCTATAGAGTCCTGCTGGACCACCAGGATTCATCAATCATTACCACAGGACGGATATGGGTCATGTAGTAACTTCCGGACATTTTATATACAAAAACAATTTGTTTCTTTGTGCAATCCTTCCAGCAGAGGTGGCCATAATCGAGGAAGCTGCCTTGTTTCTAAGGGACAACATGGCTACATTTATGAGAAATTATCTTCACACAGGAACATTTTTTTTAATAACATCTAATTGAAGAAATGTTTATTAATGGCAGATTAATGAAACTGAATGTGAATGTCCAGACGAGAACACCCCTTTAAGTAACCAGTTTTCTGTTGTAGGGTAAATTAACATTAGATTAAAAGAACAAAGCTGAAGAACTTTCAAAAAGGCACATAGACTGGCCAGCGTCAGGATTTTAGCATTTTCTTTCATATTCCTGTTGTAAGTATTGGGAATGGTGGATAGAGTAAGAGCAACTATTGTAGGTGGATCCAGATTTGGCACAAGCTGCAAGAATCCAATCCTTCCTATCATCTCAGGCTGGTAAATGTAGAGCAATAGAAAAAAGAAGTAATAGTCAGCTCAAAATCCAGTAGTCCGGAAGCCTCCTGTTTATGGAGGGGTTCACTGTGCAGGGAAATACTGCACCGGTAATGGTCCTAATAGTTACAAAAATTTGAAGGCAAAAAGTAACCATTCCAGCACTCCAACAATGTTATAAAAAGTAAAACATCCAAATCAAAAAAGTAGGCGGACCTACGCGTTTCGAGTATTTACATCTTGCTCTTGGTCATGCTTTGAAAATTGTTGTAGACGTAGAATAATACTGGGGGGGGGATATTTACTTGACACAACCTAAATGTAAATGTCTTGATGAACTGCTTTGATTTTGAAGGCCATGGAAAGTCCAAAGTGATACAGGCAGTCCCCTACTTAAGAGCACCTGACTTACAGACGACCCCTAGTTACAAACAGAATCCTGGATGTTGGTAATTTACTGTACTTTAGCCTTAAGCTACAATAATCAGCTGTAACACTTATCACAGGTGTCTGCAATTAAGCTTTGTTGTTAATCCTGGTTCTTATGACAATCCAACATTTTTAAAATCTGTCACAGAGACCAAAAAAATTCTGCCTGGAGCTACAATTATAAAATATACAGTTACGACTTACATACAAATTCAACATAAGAACAAACCTATAGAACCTATCCTGTATGTAGCCCGGGGACTGCCTGTACGGGATAAATGCCCCATTCTATGTAAGTAATGAATCTAAGAATCTAACAGAATTTGGCGCAGATTGACTGAAAATTAATCGACAAAGAATCTATCCAACATTTACTGAAATTCCATTTATTTTTTAATTTTCAATTAATACCATCTTGACTTATCCTGGTAAGGGAATGGCAATCACATTTCAATAATACCCCGAAATGCTAATTTGATTGTACATGTTAACTTTTTAACAGAAACTGTTTAACTTTTAAATATTCAGGCGTTAGATGTAGAAAACTTATACGGAATATAAATGAGCAGGAATATAAATGATTCCGCCTATATCACCCAATGGCACATTTCCATGATGTTATCAAGTTAAAATTATAAAAGAAAATGAGCAATTCTTAATTAAGACAGAGGGTTATGAATCAGAGCCTAATCAGACATAATCAGGCTAATTTCTATAATTTTCTATCAGTTAGGAGGTGGTAAGATATATTAGCAGGGAAAGTCAGACAAAAAATATGTTCAGCGTGTTAATGATATTTTAGCATCACGATGAGAGTCAGGGAATGCTTTTATGTTTGGTTTTGTGTGTTATTTTTTTTACAGAGGGTCAAGCCTCTGGACAGGAGCTTGTTTAAAGGGAACCTGTCACAAGTGACCTCATTTTCACTAAAGGCTGCAGAAGCCCATCACACCTACATTGCAAATCTGCCTTCCTGCTTTCTCTAAGCATTTGCATTACAAAATAATTGTCTGTTTTACCTTACCTTGCACCCTGACAGAATCCAGTGTTTAGTCCCAGGGGTTGGGTTTTGGTTTGGATGCATTTCAAAAAACAACACGAGTTGTCTGTGCTGCAGACTCCTCAGCTCTCAGCCCCCACCTTTGTACTCCTGTACAGCTCCTCCAACCTGCTCTTTCACAGAGCTCACAGCCTGGTGAGCTGACATCAGTGGGGAAGGGAGGAAATCTACAGAACCACAAAGGTGGGGGCTGAGAGCTAAAGAGTGAGCAGCACAGAAAAGTCACTTGTTGGTTTTTGAAATGCATCCAAACCAAAGCCCAACCCCTGGGACTAAAAGAGAATTCTGTCAGAGTGCAAGGTAAGTTATAACACACAATTATATTGTAATGCAAATGCTTAGATAATGCAGAAAGTCATGTTTGCTAGCAGATAACACTATGAAACTTTTGTACCTAAGCTAATTAACTAAATTGTGATTGTACAGATCTGTGGTAGGGGTTAGATATTTTCCAAATAGCTGATGTGTCTCCATTCCTTTCGTTTTTAGTACACAAATGGAAAGAAAAACTCACATTCCCTGGCTTGTCTGTGTGGTAGAGCCTTCCATGTAGGTGCTTTCACGGCGTCTGGCATACAGAGCAGTCCCAATGAAATGTAGAAAAAACCGGAGCACATTCAAAATAAAATCCAGTGTTTCTTTATTGAATATCCATTAAAATGGTGCACAAATTATGTCCATGGACAGTGTAGGTACAAAGGCAAAAACCTATGAGTTTCAATTCAACTCAGAGCCTTAGTCACGGTATAACAAAGGTATGATAAAAACAAAAATGTATACACCGTTATACACGTGGATAATCAGGGTTCCGATACATTACATCCGGTTGGGTAGGCACACTTAATCATTCTTATAGTTAACTACTGCATATACAGAAACAGAGTTGTGGTTGGGCTTTGAAGATGTCTCAAGCGGTCAATAAATGTAAGTTAAATCATTTTTGGAATTCATTCCATAAGGATACCTGGAATTGAGTGCAAGAATCCAAAATGGTTCTTTTTAACCCCTTACCGAAATGTGACGTAATAGTACGTCACATGTCGGGTCCCGGTACATGGAGAGGGCTCGTGGGCCGAGCCCTCTCCATAGCCGGTAAGTCTTTGCTGCATATTGCAGCAAAAGCTTACCGGTAACACGCGCGATCGGTGCCGGCACCGATCGCAGGTGTTTTACTGCTGATCGGCACCTTTGCCGGCGGCGCGCGGGCGCCGCCATCTTTCCGTGGATCGCCGCTCCCTGTGACGTTATCGGGGAGCGGCGATCCGTTGCCATGGTAGCTTCGGGTCTCACGAAGACCCAAAGCTACTTCGGGTTTACCCATTCATTACAATGTGCTATCAACACATTGTAATGTATGAGTAGTAAAATCCCCATATACTGCCATACTGTAGTGTGGCAGTATATGATAGGATCGTACAGACACCCCAGGGTTAAAGTACCCTAGGGAGTCTGAAAAAATAGTAAAAATAAAAAAAAAGTTAAAATAAAAAATTATAATAAAGAAAACCTAAAAATTCAAATCACCCCCCTTTCCCTAGAACTGATATAAATATAAATAAACAGTAAAAATCATAAACACATTAGGTATCGCCGTGTCCGAAAATGCCCGATTTATCAAAAAATGATAACGGTTTTTCACTGCGTTTAACCCCGTAACGGAAAATCGTGCGCAAAGTTGAAAATGGTACTTTTTTGCCATTTAAAAAAAAAATTAAAAATTCTATAAAAAGCGATCAAAAGGTCATAGAGTCCTAAAAATGATAACATTGTAGACGTCATCAAAATCCTCAAAAAACGGCAACACCCACAGCTCCATACACGAAAGTATGAAAAAGTTATTAGCGCCAGAAGATGGCAAAATCCCCCCCAAAAATTTTGTACAGGAGGTTTTAATTTTTTTTAAATGTATGAAAACATTATAAAACCTATACAAATTTGGTATCCCCGTAATCGTGACGACCCAAAGAATAAAGTAGACATGTCCTTTGGGGTGCACAGTGAAATCTGTAAAATCCAAGCCCACAAGAATACGGCACAAATGCGTTTTTTTACCAATTTCACTGCATTTGGAAACTTTTTCCCGCTTCCCAGTACACGGCATGGAATATTAAATACCACCATTTTGAAGTGTAATTTGTTACGCAGAAAATAAGCTGTCACACAGCTCTGTACATGGAAAAATAAAAAGTTACAGATTTTTGAATGTGGGTAGTGAAAAATGAAAACGCAAAAACGAAAAAGGGCTGCGGTGGGAAGGGGTTAAGGGAGGAGCTTCCTCCACTCTCCACCTCTGAGTGGCCGGTTAACATGTTCAATGCCAAAAAACTGAAAACAGGAAAGATCCTTGTTATGTATTTCTATGAAAGGTTTAGCGGCTCCCGAAGCATTGGCGTCACTATTTTTAATGCTTGTTAAATGTTGAGCGATCCTTGTTTTCAGTTTTTGTATTGTGCAACCTACCTAAAAGACAGAACAACATATGCATTGAATAATGTAAACGACATATTGTATATCACAATTAATAAAGGTTTTTTGACATTCATTTGATGGCTTCATCTGATCGAGGGATTGTCACTACTACCATGTTTACAGAGCCCCTGGCTGGCAATTCCATCCGGATGTGATGTATCGGAACCCTGATTATCCACGTGTATAGCGGTGTATAAAGTTTTGTTTTTATCATACCTTTGTTATACCATGACTAAGGCTCTGTGTTGAGCTGAAATGCGTAGGTTTTTGCCTTTGTACCTACACTGTCTATGCACATGATTTGTGCACCATTTTAATGGATATTCAATAAAGAAACATTGGATTTTATTTTGCATGTGCTACGGCTTTTTCTACATTTCTTTGGGACTCCTTTATTTTTTAGTTCAGGTTTCAAACTCACTGGCTACTTGGGGCATGACTGCTGGCTACTTTGGGGCATCAATGTGAGTACTGGTTATTGTGGGGCATTGCTGTGCCTAATGGGGGCATTATTGTGGTTACAAGGGGCATCGCTGTGACTAATGGCTACTGGGGATACCACTGTGTGTACTGGCTACTTGGTTCATTATTGTGCCTACTGGGGACAGGCACTGTGACTAATGGCTAGTGTGGGGCTGATGCTATGACTACTGTGGGGAAGCACTGTTACTATTTTGGCTACTGTGTGGAAAATGTAACCATGTTGGTTCCTGTGAGGACATATTAATGATCTCTAGGGGAGCTACAGAACAGTATTAAGTTTGTGATAAGAAAATTAAGGAGATAATGATGGAGTGATGAACCAAAAAAAAATGTTGTTGTAAAATCTGCAGAGAGAAGTTGTGGCTGAAAGAAGCAAAAATAGGTGTATCCTTCGATCAGATGTCATCGGTTTTACAGTAAGTACTGTCATTACACATGAGCTCGCAATTCTACACTCAATATATTTTTTACACTGAGCTTGGTTCAATTTTTATGTACTTAGCTCAGTCCCGTTGGTGTTTTTATGTACTGAGCTAGGTACTGGTGCTGTATTTATTTATCTACTTAACTGTATTTATGGTATGCTCTTGGCTCTGGAGCTGTTTTTAACATGGTTCTGGTGCTGTATGTGTTCTACCTTCTGGATCTATACAGTTTTTTGGAATTGTTGATTACAGTAGGCAATTTTTTCTTCTCACACTGCACAACGAGACTTGAATTCCCAGCACGTCAATCATTACTGCGAATGCTATATGCTCTCCCACCCTGCAGCACCAATTTTCCCTACATGTAGACTAACTTATGTTACTGTAAAATTGGGAAGTATACAAATATATTTTCCTGGATAGGACAAGGAAATTATTGCCACTTTATGCTACCATGAAAGGCAGCCCCCTCAAAACAAAGCATGACTTTCAAAAAAACTAAATACAGGCGGTCCCCTACTTAAGAACACCCGATTAAGCTCTAGTGTTAATCCTGAATCTTATGACAACCCAACATTTTTAAAATCTAATTGTCACAGAGACCAAAAAGATTCTGTCTGGGATGACAATTATAAAAAATACAGTTCCAACTTACATACAAACTCAACATAAGAACAAACCTACAGAACCTATCTTCTATGTAAACCAAGACTGTCTGTACTTGATGTGGGATTGAAGCCAAACCACTATATCTATTCCAGAAGGAAGACAGAACTGTTTCAATGTGGTTGCATCTCTTCAGCACGGAGTAGGGCACTAGTATGGCTTTTGACTAATGTCAGGAAGTAACAGCTATCTTTATAGAGACTTTGCCAATTAAGGCAGCCTCATAGGGGTGTGGAAACAGTGGGTACGGAAAGCATTCAGACCCCTTAAAATTTTTCAATCTTTATATAATTGCAGCCAATTGGTAATAAAAGCCCTTAATTTTACTTATTAATGTACACCCTGCTCCCCATCTTGACAGAACAAAAAACAGAAATGTAGATATGTTTGCTAATTTATTAAACAAAAAACCTGAAATATCACATGGTAATTAGTATTCAGACCCTTTGCTCAGAGCTGTTCCTAATAAATTCCAATCAGTTTAATTAAACACAGCTGGACTCCAATGAAGGAGTAGAACCATCTCAAGGAGGATCAGAAGGAAATAGACAGCATTTGGGTTAAATATGAGTAAAGGGTCTGAATACTTCTGACCATGTGATATTTTCTTGTTCAATACATTAGCAAACATATCTGCATTTCAGTTTTTTTCTGTCAAGATGGGGTTCGGAGTGTACATTAATGAGCAACAAAAAGAACTTTTTTGATCATACCAAGTGGCTCCAATGGATAAAAGAGTGAAAAATGTGAAGGGGTGTTAATACTTTACGTACCCACTGTATAGCCATTGATTCTCCACTTGGAGATTCTGGGAAATATTCAAATCCATTTTCCAGGATAAGACAAGAAAAACAGTGCCTCTATTTGCTACCTTGAAAGGCAACTTTAGAGACGCTACCACATCAAAACACTACTGTCTGCAGTTGAGAATCTGTTCCTCCTTAAATATATATACCGGCTTGGCTTTAATTCCACATTATGTGATTAGGCTTCTTGAAATTCATGCTTGATGTTAATGCGGCTGCCTTTAAAGGTAGCAAATAGAGGCATGGTTTTCCTTGTCCCATGCTGGAAAATGTATTTGCATATTTCCCAGAATCCCCATTATTGGCTATAAGTCTCCACACGTCTACAAGGCAGCCCTAATTGGCAAAGTCTATGTAAGGAGAACTCTTACTTCCTGACCTTACTATAAAACAGATGTATGTGATACCAGTCATATGAAAAAGTTTAGGCACCACTATTAATCTTAATCATTTTTAGTTATCAAAAAAGTTTAAAATTATAATAAAAAAAACATAAAAACTCAAATCCCCCCCCTTTCCCTAGAACTGATATAAATATAAATAAACAGTAAAAATCATAAACACATTAGGTATTGATGCCTCCAAAAATACCCGATCTATCAAAATATAATACCGATTTTTCACTGTGTTTAACCCCGTAACGCAAAATAGTGCCCAAAGTCGGAAATGGCATTTTTTTGCCATTTTTAAAAAAAATAAAAAAATCTATAAAAAGGTTGTACAGTCCTAAAAATGATAACATTGTAAACGTCATCAAAATCTGCAAAAAACAACACCTCCCAAAGCTCTGTATACCAAAGTTTAAAAAAGTTATTAGCGCCAGAAGACGGCAAAATCCCCCAAAAATTTATGTACAGAAGATTTTAATTTTTGTAAAAGTAGGAAAACATTATAAAACCTATACAAATGGTATCCCCGTAATCGTACCAACCCAACATAAAAAGTAGATATTTCATTTGGGGCATACAGTGAAATCCGTTAAATCCAAGCCCACAAGAATACGGCACAAATGCATTTTTTTACCAATTTCACTGCATTTGGATTTTTTTCCCCGCTTCCCAGTACATGGCATGGAATGTTAAATACCATCACTATGAAGTGTAATTTGTTACACTGAAAATAAGCCATCACACAGCTCTTTACATGGAAAAATAAAAAAAGTTAGATTTTGAAGGTGGGGAGTGAAAAATGAAAACGCAAAAACGAAAAAGGTCTACGGTGGGAAGGGGTTAATATTTAGTAGATCCTCCTTTTGCAAAAATAACAGCCTCTAGTCGCTTCCTGTAGCTTTTAATGAGTTCCTGGATGAAGGTATTTTTGACCATTCCTCTTTACAAACAATTCTAGTTCAGTTAAGTTGGATGGTGGCCGAGCATGGACAGCGCTTCACATCATCCCACAGATGTTCAATGATATTCAGGTCTGGGGACTGGGATGGCCAGAACATTGTAATTGTTCCTCTGCATGAATGCTTGGGTACATTTTTGGATTATTGTCTTGCTGAAATATCCATCCCCGGCGTAACTTCAACTTCGTCACTGATTCTTGAACATTATTCGCAAGAATCTGCTGATACTGAGAGGTATCCATGCAACCCTCGACTTTAACAAGATTCCCGGTGCCGGCATTGGCCACACAGGCCCAAAGCATGATGGAACTTCCACCAAATCTTACAGTGGGTAGCAAATGTTTTTCTCGGAATGCTGTGTTTTTGGCCACAATGCATTTTTGCTTTTTTTGTATGACCATACAACTCAATCTTTGTTTCATCAGTCCACAGGACCTTCTTCCAAAATGAAACTGGCTTGTCCCAATGTGCTTTTGCATACCTCAGGCGACTCTGTTTGTGGCGTGCTTGCAGAAACAGCTTCTTCTTGTGCAAAGTGCGCTGTATTGTTGACCGATGCAGGATGATGCTGCAGGTCTTTGGTGGTGTCTGTCAATTGTCCTTGACTGTTCTCACCATTCTTCTTTTCTGCCTTTCTGATATTTTTCTTGGCTTGTCACTTCTGGGCTTAACAAGAACTGTTCCTGTGGTCTTCCATTTCCTTACTATGTTCCTCACGGTGGAAACTGACAGGTTAAATCTCTGAGACAACGTTTTGTATCCTTCCCCTGAACAACTATGTTGAAAAATCTTTGTTTTCAGATCATTTGAGAGTTGTTTTGAAGAGCCCATGATGCCACTCCTCAGAGGAGATTCACATAGGAGAACAACTTGCTAGTGACCACCTTAAATACCTTTTCTCATGATTGGATACACCTGGCTATGAAGTTCAAAGCTCAATTAGGTTACCAAACCAATTCAGTGCTTCAGTAAGTCAGTAATAAGTAGTTAGGAGTATTTAAATCAAGCAAATGATAAGGGTACCCATACTTTTGCACCTGTCAAATTTTGTTTTAATGCATATTGCACATTTTCTGTAAGTACAATAAACCTCATTTCAATCCTGAAATATTACTGGGTCCATCAGTTATTAGATATATCAACCAGAAATAGCTGTTGCAAAACCCAAAATTTTGATAACTAAAAATGATTAAGATTAATCGGGGTTCTCAAACTTTTTCATATGACTGTAAGAGGAGTCTTGTCCCTCGCTTGGTGACTTACCACACAGTGGGTGTCTTTTCCTTCAAAAATTAATATTTTCAAACAGTTCTCTAAATCTATGGTCCGTTTGAAAAAATGGATTTCCGTGCTGTGTAAATCTCTCTTTTCATGGTACTGTAGAGGCTTGAAAGTTGCCGTACATCACCTAAGAGCTGCAGAACGCAAAATGATTGTCAAGATCATATGCCCTGGTATAATGTTCCAGATATAAAATATGAGCTAAATAAGTCTAAGTCTCTTCATCAATAAGCCATGGAGGGATGTCAAGGCGTCAAGGCTTAATAACACATATTTATTTATCATCATGGTAAATCAATGTGTTGTTTATTACTCAGCCCCCATAGAAATCCTTCATAAAGTTGTAATGTCAACTACCACCCCATTGTATTACTATGCAACTCAAGTCGTCCTGTGAACAATTCATCACTGCTGCAAAAGAGCTTAAAGGGATTGTACCAGCAGATTGTCAATATACCAGATTACTGGACTTTAGGTACTTGTGTGGACCCAGCTGGTGATAGCAGTGGAAGGCAGGAGGATAGGAGTTGGAGGAGTAGTACCAGGAGGGTTGATCAGTGGTGACATCACAGTGGTTTAGAACTCAACCTGTCCACAAGACCGGTGATAATTGTGGCAACAGTGATGTAGGGGGCATCACATTGTAGCAGGTGGATATGTCAAACGGGGACTAGCACAGAGGCCTGGGGCTAGCTGTTAGACACCTTAATACTGTAATTGCCGCATAGCAAATCTCCATCCAAGGTGCAGGGACAGGAGACTGTTTTAGTTTATTAATATTTAAAGGCGCCAAGTGAGTTTACGGCAAAGGGGCCCACTGAGGCGCTGTCGCCCAGAGACCTACTGAAACCTAGAGCTGACCCTGGGATGGGGACATATACATGTGCTGTCTGGAGAGGTCTCACAAGCTGATTCTTCTCTATACACAGCTGGTGTCAGTGAACATGTTGGGTGCCACAGTCGAACCCGATAGCGACACCTAACAGTGCTTTATCTGGGTGCCATCGCCTTTAAATGCCAGTCAGCGCACCCCATGATGTCACTTGAGGGCACTGATCAATGAACAGGGCACAATGACAGCTTAGAGCCTGTTAAAGGCTCCCATAGTTCTCATTAGCATATGTATATTAATGTCTGTCTGAGAGACTGTAAACAGTATTGTATTGTATTCTACAATTGTATTGTAGTATATTTATAAGTGAGCAGACCACCTAGGTTTAAAGTAAAACTGAAATAATAGTATAAAACAATATAAAAATAATGTAATTTAAAAATCCAAATCCCCTCTTTCCCTAGAACACATATAACACTCATAAACATGTTATGTATCCCCATGTCCCAAAATATCCCTCTGTCCCCCAATCTATCAAAATATAAAAATTTCCGTCGGTGTACCCGTAACTGAAAAAATAGCACCTCACACAGCTCCGTACACTAAACTATGAAAAAGTTATTGGTGTCAGAATATGGCAAAACTAAGAATTTCTATTTTGGACAAAAGATAAAAAAAATTTTTGGAATCGAAACATATTTTTGTTATAACATGTATTTGTTATCTCCGTGATAATACTGACTCAATGAATAAAGGGGAAGTGGTATTTGGACTGCAAAGGAACAGATGTAAAATAAGTAAGAATATGGCGAAGCTGTGTTTTTTTTGGGCAATGCAACCACATTTAGAATTTTTTTCCAGCTTCCCAGTACAATGAACAAAATATAAAATGGTGCCACTAGAAAGTACAATTTGTCTAGTTGATAATAAGCCCTCAGATATCTCTGTAAATGTAAAAATAAAAAGAGGGGCTAGAGGAACGAGGGGAGTTTTTAGACACCTTAATACTGTAATTGCCGCATAGCAAATCTCCATCCAAGGTGCAGGGACATCGCTTAAGAAGGAGATGGCAGCTGGCATGTGTTTTCTCCCCGGGTGGTAGAGTAGGCACTTCTGGCAGTAGACTTGAATCCTTCCTTACGCTTAATTCTACTTCTGCCACCACAATGGTCAGCCCAAGGACCAGATTTTCAATGGTTCCAGAGGAATATGTTCATCCAGGTAAAGATTACACCCTACATATTACTATCCAGGATTAACACTTCAGAAGACCACTTTTATTTAGGATATGAGTGCCTAGAACCGATATTTGATTACTATCTTCAACCACCCAACAAAAAGTACCTACATGGTGGTTACCCATTAATGTGAATAGTTACAAATATGTAGGATTCAAAACCTGCTAAGATTCAAAGTGGTTGTCCATTAGGTTGATCATTAATATAAGATTAGAGAGAGTACACTCAAAGGCAGTTATGTTGTAGTACACTAAATACACCAAAATATTATAACAGCAGCTAAATGACTGCATTGTGACGTCCCCTAGAGGCAGGCTAAGGGTTTCAGTAGGCCCCTGGGCAGCAGACACTTAGTAGGCCCTAACAGTCTCCTGTTCCCTAATTTATCACACCAAACAGCCCCTTCATGGTTATTTTATATAAGGCCCCCTCTCACCCCCATGGATTCTTTATGAACAGCCTTATGTGGGCCCCCAGCAGCACTTGGCCCTGGCACTTGCCCAGGTACGCCCAGTGCTGGCGCCTGCCCTGCCTAGAGGAAATATAATTGATTTTGTACATCCTTGATATTCCTTCTTTCTGCATCACAATACAGAAAGTCAGAATCTAACAATCTAACCAAAAAAATCCTGTCACAGCTGAATGTATTCACTGTATTACCTCTTCCTCGTGGGATCCAATGGACCTTTTCCATCCTGTGGTGTTTCAGACCAGTCAGATCATTGTTTAAGAGCCTAAAACCAGACAAACTTGAGAAATACATTTGAGAAGTCTAAACACAGGAAAATATCAGTGCTTCAGTGCTGCGGCTCTAATAGGATTTAGGGCTCTGTACATCTTTTCAAAGAAGCAATGTGAATCCCTTTACATGAAGAGGATGTTAACATCGAGTACAGAGAATGCATTAAGACAGCTCGAAGGGCAAATCTGCTCCACAGTGAAGCTGACCACAGCTCTACAAAGTACTGAACGAGGACTTATCTCATTCAGAATAAAATACTGCATGGAGGATGGTTATATCATGACTGCACATCAATCTACTATGATAATGGGAAGTAACAAGTACGTTTTTTTGCAACAGTCAGGTATTCGGTGCCCATTATGGAGGTTTACCGGTTATGAATATTTAAAGAGGACCTGTCACCCCCAAAAATACCCCCACCAAATATGTCTCCCCTAATCCTCTCCCCAGCCCCTTCATATTTATTCCATTTTTATTAAAATTTATGTTTGCAAAGTTTGTTTTAATCGATTCGGCCTCTTACCTAATAAGAGGTTGGATCCTCGTATTCTGTCCCCTGGCAGTCGGCCGTATTCATGAGGGGGTCTTTTAGTGTAATAGTGTAATAGAAGTACCGTAATAAAAACAATATGAAAAAGATACTTCTTTGTAATTTATTTGTCTGCGACAAAAACCCCTGTGCGATTCAAGGCAAATCAGAAATATTCAGGAAACCTGATGGAAATGCGTCCGACGGACCCTTAGTAAATGTGCCCACTGTGTGCTTACTGTACCCTGACTGAGTGCTATAGACCTCTATGAGGACCGTGATCCAGCTGTAAATTGTGCGACTACATCACAGGTACCCATACAGTTGTGTGCATGAGGACTTACTGTGCAATAACCTTAAAGGAAACCTACCATGAGGACTCTAACATTAGAAGTAGATCTGATGGTTGGTTCCTCCTGCTGCCTCTGCCCTAATCTGTGATTTATTAATCCTGGAACCTAACTTATTAAAAACTTTATTTTAGTAATATGTAAATTAACTGCAGAGGCTACTGGACGTGGAGTAGCCTTTGCTCCCAGTGATAGGTCAGGCTAGTACTAGCCCCTGTAGTCTCTGCAGTTAATTTACAGATTCCAAAAATTAAGTTTTTAACAAGTTCGGTTATGTTCCAGGGTTATTAAATTTCAGATTAGGGCAGAGGCAGGAGGAATCTATCATCAGATGTACTTCTAATGGTAGATTCCTCCTTATTTTCTTAAGTATCTACCTTCTCTAAAGTATCAGTGTCAGGGTGGCTTTAGTTGACATTATGGCATTCAAACTTTCAGACATACACAATTCTGGTGTTTTAAACTTTCAAACACAACCAGCCCTGCTACATACAATTCCTGGGCGGTATAAAGAGACTATCTCCTTGTAATTGAAGGACCTGAAGAATGTGATCAGTCTCATACTTGTGACATCACTCAAAGTCCTGGCGCTTTTCACATGTTGCCAGTAATTATCAGGACTGATTCTCCAGCACCCAGCAGCTACAGATCTCTTAGTGCCCCTCCCAGCAGGATCCACCCACCCTCTACTCCACTCCAGAGTATAGATACGGATTCCCATGGCAACCGACATAAACAGAGGCAGGAAGGGCAGCCAGGGGGACAAGGTAAAGCCCCTGCTAGCAGACAAATAGCTGCATATACTTAGTGTAAATTATAGAATTGCTTTCAGTAGCTTAGTGCAGAGTTAGGCAAAGGTTTTTACACTTCACGATTTTTCTTTAAGTTGGTACAGGGAGATTTGGGATAATAAACCACCCATTCATAGAGACCTGTAGTTGGATTAGTGTCATTAACCTTTTAAGGACCATGTTATTTTTTTTAGTGTTTCCATTTTTACTCCATGGTTACTGGGAAGCTGGAAAAAATGTAATGAAATTGTGCTTATTTGTGAATACTGTATACTCAAATGTATTCCTTGGGTCAGCATGATCATGGGGATACCACATTTATACAGGTTTTATTATGTTTCAATAGATTTTTTTTTTTTTGCGGATGAAATGACGTTTTCATTTCTACAATTTTGGGGACTATATGACTTTTTGAACAATTTTTATAAAATTTCTTATGGGTTGAGAAAAAGTGTAATTTAGGTGCTTCTTTCCATTATGGGATTTACCGCTTGGAATATCCATAATTATATTTTGAAAGATAGGGATAATAGGGATGCTGTGATACCTAACATTTTTATGATTTTATTTGTTTATTTTTATATCAGTTCCAGGCAAATGGGAGTGATTTTATTTTTTTATTTATTTTACTACTTTTAAAACCCCCAAGGGTACTGTAATCCTTGGGAGTCTGATCATTCCTACCATATACTGCAATTCTACGGTATTGCAGTATATGAAGAAATTTCTATGGATCTTTTACAGTGTGCCTCCAGCACACTGTTATAGATCTGGCTGAATAATAGCTCTGGAGTCTCATACAGACTCCAGGCTGTCATGGGAACAGATTTTTCCTCCCTGATAACATCACAGGAGCAACAATCCGATCCAAGATGGTGGTGCTCATGCACCGCATGCATAACTCGCGCTCACTAAGTATGATGGTGGAACTCCCACCATTCCCCGATAGCGACCACCTGCTCTAATTGTAGTGTTAAAACAGTCACTGAGGCACCGATTACATTACAATACATCCGATTATTATGGATCATGGGTTATTTCAATGCATAATAGCAGGATGAGAGGCATGGAAAGAAAAAGGTTTAAAAAAAATGATGTTTAATTTTTTTAATTTGGTGTGTCAGTAAGGGTAGTGTAAAGTGAAGCCCTGCTGTACTAATAATTATTACAATTATCATTATAACATTAAACTTGTGATAATTAGAATAATTATGTTAGACCCTTATCTGTAAAAGCTTTTCATTGTCTTGGTACTTGATTTACAGTATTCCTCTCCGATCTTTTATTAATTGTGCCCTCTAGTGGCTAAATGTTGCTAGTATCGGTTTTTAGTTTTTGACCATTAACGTATTTTACATCCTATTCAGAAAAAAGAAACACAGCACAGTCGTTTGAAAAAAGGTGATATATATGTATGTGTGTGTATAAATAATCACCCTTAAAGAAAATATTAGTGCCAAAAGCACTGGCAAAGTGACGTCAACCGGAGTAACAAATACACTGTAAGAGACTGCTGAACAGGAGGGACCAGAAAACTGTTTGTTCTTGCTCCCATGGACGGCTGAACTGGTTTCCATACCCAGAACTTTCCCCATGTTACATGCCTGCTTCAAGTTTCTTGTAACCACTAAGCCTGTTGCTTCATGTAAGACTGTTTGTAACCATCAAGCTTGCTGCCTCATCTGAAATAAAAAATTTGCACCCTAAGTTATTATTTTATCCTTGAGTGGAGGTCCTGACATTTGCACATTAAGTCCCAGTAAGGACTTATCCCCTTACACCTATAGTTTTCTATACTGCATATGGGTGGCTATTATACATATGCATATGGGTGGCCTAGTTATAGAATCAAATAGTGTTGTGTCACATATTTAGCTCCATAATGGTGGTAGTAGTAGTCATGTCAGTGGTCATATATGCAGGATGACATTAGTAGTACTGTGCAGTGGCCATATATGTAGGATAAGACTAGTTGTCCTGCACAGTTGTCATATAAGCAGGATGAAAGTAGTAGTCATGTCAGTGGCCATATAAGCAGGAGAAACAGTAGTAGTCATATCAGTGGCCATATATGCAGGATAGAAGTAGTAGTCATGTCAGTGGCCAAATAAGCAGGATAAAAGTAGTAGTCATGTCAGTGGCCAAATAAGCAGGATAAAAGTAGTAGTCATGTCAGTGGCCAAATAAGCAGGATAAAAGTAGTAGTCATGTCAGTGGCCAAATAAGCAGGATAAAAGTAGTAGTCATGTCAGTGGCCATATCTGCAAGATAAAAGTAGTAGGTATGTCAGTGGCCATATATGCAGGATGCCATTAGTAGTACTTTTCTGTGTCCATATATGCAGGATAAAAGTAGTAGTCATAGTAGTTGTCACGAACCCGACTCACCGGAGTTCACACACTGGGATAACTACTCTATGGAGTCCCAGAATTTAGCCCTTAAGCTCCGCCCACTTCCACAAAATGGCGTCCTTACGCTAAATTTACTCCACAGAATCTCAGCCCCAGCCAATCCGCACTGCCACCACCCACGAGTTACTTATGCAAAGAAGGCCGTAGGCACCTCAACCACACAGACAATGCACCCTGATGATAACTCAGCACATGCACTCACTACTTACACGATATTACAATTATAAATTCACACAGAACATGCAATCGCTTACTACATGGACTATGCTAATAATGACCTCTGGTAACGTGATTCCCTTTAGAGACTCAGATTCTTTAAGGCTACAAGCAGAGGCTTATTAAAAAGTTTTAATTTACATAAAAATGCAGTACACTCAAAGAATTAAATTGTCAGATAAAATGAAAAAAGGATTAAAACAATACACATACAATACTTACAAACAGTTAGGGAAGAGCGAAACAAAAAATTCTTGCTAGTGGAATAGGAAGAAATTCTTTGGCCCGAGGACAGGGCATAAGCATCGATCCAGCCTTCTATTGTCATAGAGTCACCCAGACTGAACACTACTATGTGGCTGCTTCATTAATTTAAGCCCAGGTGATTTTTTGACCCCCACCCCTGGCTGTGATGTCACTGTGAGGGGGATTTTTCTATCCCCCTCCCATCAGTGAGATACTTTTTGGGTCTGGGTTTTTATCAGAACCCCATAACTTTTGATTGGGAGATGGCACAATTGTGCCATGGCTTCCAACCAAACGGGCATGTTATTCCCATTAACCCCATACCAAACTCGGGGTGTCTTAGCCTAATATCAGGGGTGTTCTGCTATTGACTGCCTTCCATTGCAGCTAATGTTCTGATTTTCGGACCAGGAGTGTGTCTAGACCCCATAACTGTCCTGTGTAACTTGGGACCTATAATTATGAATTATGTCCCAGTTATGGGCAGCTATGATATTCCCCTTTGTCTGAATTTGGAGGGAAAAACATGCAGTCTCTGGCTTCTTTTCATCCCCCACTAACTAGACTACTCTGGCCGAGAGGTGTTAATTTTACCACTTAGGAAGACCATGCTTCTCTGATCAAGCATAGACTCCCTGGGGTTTTATAACCCCCTGCCAGGCTCACCTTCCTGGCTGATCTTAAACAAATGGAGCCTAATGATTTATAACAGGCAGAATGAAACAACACAAAGAAAGAATAAAAAAAAATATATATATACAACAAACAAACTGTGGAGGAGTAATATTATTATCACAGTAGTCATGTCAGTGGCTATATGTGCAGGGTGGTATTAGTAGTACTTTGCTGTGTCCATATATGCAGGATAAAAGTAGTAGTCATGTCAGTGGCTATATATGCAGGATGGCTTTAGTAGTACTTTGCTGTGTCCATATGTGCAGGATAACAGTATCAATGCTGAGGAGTGAGGGCTAAACATCATTATTCTATGGTTAAAGGGTGGTATCATACTTGGTACATGATTTGGGTGGCCATGAGTCACCCAAACCATATTATCGTCAACTTCTGCCATTCTATACCCGGCTACTGACAATAGACGAAACATTAAAATATACAGTCAGCATTGCTGTAGTTTTTAGTACACTCCCTCCTCATTCCAGTACAGTCCGGCCTACTTGGACCAAAAGTGGTGAAATCCCTTTCATGTGCACATAGCATTGAGTTATTAGGTGAAGTCAGTGGTCATGTGTGAATGGAGTGTGACCACTGCAACTAGATATTGATCCAACTTATGAAGATACAGAGGACTTGTACTTCTTAGTCCGACACACAAACGTGTGCAGCTTATAGAAATGGACCCGTATTTTGGTCCGGTCTTTACACATTGAAAATTAAGGGAGTCCATGCATCATTCGGAAATACTGCAGTAACACGGTGCCGGTGCCATTATATCCGTGTCATTATATCCCATTTCTGTATGATGCAAGGACTCCCTTTGAATGAAATATGTGCAGTCTGTGTGATCCTTTTCCATGGGCTGAACACATTGGCGTTGGTCAGAACTTGTGGCACCAATTAAATATGGTGGACACCTAATTGGAGAAAACGTTGGACAATGCAGAACTTACAATTCTGGATAACTTGTTCCCAAAAATGCTGTAATCCATCAGTGTGCACGAGGTCGGAGAGTTCTTCTCCCTTTTCAGTCTTCATTATCCGCCCTAAATGACCTTCCAAGAACCTTCACTTTCTTGACTTTCCTTATAAAATGTTCATTTTGCCTTTATTACTTTACTTCCAAGACTGGAAATATTCTTTGAGCTTAATAATATTCTATTGCAAGTAAAATATACAAGCGTCTTATTGGTAAATTACCATTTTGCAGGCACTTAAATAGAAGTGTAGTTTTAATGTCTATAAGAAAATTACACTGAGCGGAATCTGCACAGAAAGAAATATAAATTGTTCTGTCACAGGCAAAGGAAGATGTACGTGCGCAGAGGAACAATGCCGTCCACACAGCGAATGAGAATGTAGAAATGGAAAGTCGTTCCTTCTTCATTTCCATATAAAACTGTCATCCAATTATACAAAACAATTATGGAAACTGTGTACTATAAACAGCCCGGATATCATTTTACATTCAGAAGAAATTGGTTATAGATAGACCGGAGGTCACTCGAAAGGCTGGAACACCACAAATGACATCCTTTGGGTCCAGTCGAGGACAATGAATCCAGACAGTCCGTGGTGTCCGTGGTTGTCTTTCATCCTGATAAAAGCTGAACTTCAGGAAAGGGGGATAAGCCTCAAAGCCCAGATTAAAGAAAATCTACCATTTATTTTTATGCATTGGGAACCAAATGTACCTTGATAATGCTGTATAGACACTGATGCAGAAATATATCTTGTTTAATCCCTGATCCAAGCGGTTTTGCTCAAAAAACAATTATAAAATTCAGGACCTTGGGAAAGCTGGGTGCCTACATAAACACATTACACGCTGAGCATCCTGAACTGTCTAGACAGGTCTAATCAACCTGAGCTGGATGACTCATACAAAGCAGCTGGGGGATGGTGAAGAGATTGAATACTTCTGCCTGTCTGGGACCACACATTGATGACGTATTCTCTGCCTATGATGGGCAGGACACGGCTGGAGCAGTGCATAATTAGGGTAAGAGGAGAAGCTCGGAGCAGCCACAGAAGCAACAGAGCCTCATTATCATAATTTTCTAATTGTGTTTTAAGCAAAACCACTCAGTTCAGGGATTAAACAAGATATGTTTCTGTATCAGTGTAGCTAAAGCATTCTCAAGGTATGTTTGGTTAATAATGCATCAAATCAAATGTTAGGTTTCCTTTAAATTAGTTCACCCAAAATGTGTATGTTCCTCTTTTCACTGCCATTGAAACAATATCCCACCCCATATCGCGTCTCAGCAATACAGGGCTTTTTAATCTGCTTAAACAATGGCAACCTTAATGGAAACCCAACAGACCTTATTATAGTCATGGAAGTCTTTGGGCACCATTATTACATAGCACATACTGTATAGTCTGTTTAACTGTTCTGCTCTTGTAATGAACGATAACATCAAGGACAAGTGTCAACTAGAGATGATCGAACACACTCGTCCGAGCTTGATGCTCGTTCGAGCAATAACGTACTCGAAACTGCTCGTTGCTCGGACGAGTATTTCGTCAGCTCGAGAAAATGGCATCTCCCACCGTTGTGATTTTTGGCGGCCAGAAACAGAGCCAATCACAAGCCAGGAGACTCTGCACTCCACCCAGCATGACGTGGTACCCTTACACGTCGATAGCAGTGGTTGGCTGGCCTGATCAGGTGACCCTGGAATAGACTAGCCCCTGCCCGCGCTGCTCGCATCATTCTGTGTCTGGATGCCGCTAGGGAGAGAGCTGCTGCTGGTCAGGGAAAGCGTTAGGGTGTTCTATTAGTATAGTGTTAGGCAGGAGTGATTCTACAAGAACCCAACAGTCCTTCTTAGGGCTACAATAACGTTATATATTTTTTTTTATTTGCTTGTGGCTGGGCTTGCTGGCACTAGTAGTGCAGCTAGTACCATATTGTGAGGAATTTGCAGGGAGACTTGCGACCGTTGTATTTAGCTCTTAGTGACACACATATCCATCTCAAACACCGAAGTGGGACAATTTATTAGGGGTTTGATTAGAATTAGACAGAGTCTGCTGATTTATTTTTTTTTACGTTTATTTTTTTTTATAACTCAAAGTCATCAGGCACAGCACAAAATCCAGTTGTGTGCTGTCAGTGTAGGTTAGAAACTAGCCATAGCAGTAGGATAGCATCGTTTTATTTAAAAAAAAAACCACAAAAAAAAAAACAAAAAAAAATTACAGTTTACACTTTAATTTTGAAAATGTTTAACCCAAGGGCTAGGGGTAGAGGACGAGGGCGTGGACGTGGGCGTCCAACTACTGCAGGGGTCAGAGGCCGTGGTCCTGGGCGGGGTGAGACACCACCTGCTGAAGAGGGAGCAGGGGAATGCCGCAGAGCTACACTCCCTAGGTTCATGTCTCAAGTTACTGGGACTCGTGGTAGAGCACTGTTGAGGCCAGAACAGTGCGAACAGGTGATGTCATGGATTGCGGACAATGCTTCTAGCCATTTGTCCACCAGTCAGTCTTCCACGCAGTCCACCCATGTCACCGAAATCAGCACTCCTCCAGCTCCTCCACCTCAGCCTCCTTCCCCCCAGTCTGCCCCCTCCCAGGAAAATTTGGCATTTGAACCGGCATACTCTGAGGAACTGTTTTCTGGACCCTTCCCACAGTCACAAACCACTTGTCCGGTTGCTGCTGAGCAATTTTCCGATGCCCAGGTTTTCCACCGGTCGCAGTCTGTGGGTGATGATGACATTATTGACATAGTGGAAGAAGTGTGTAAAGAGGTGTCGAACGATGAGGAGACACGGTTGTCAGACAGTGGTGAAGTTGTTGTCAGGGCAGGAAGTCCGAGGGGGGAGCAGACTGAGGGATCGGAGGATGATGAGGTGACAGACCCAAGCTGGGTTGATAGGCCGGGTGAACACAGTGCTTCTGAGACGGAGGCGAGTCCTATACCAGAACAGGTTGGAAGAGGCAGTGGTGGGGCCAGACGGAGAGGCAGGGCCAGAGCTGGTGCATCAGCGCCAAATGTTTCACATAGTCAAGCTCCCATGGCGAGGGCTAGATTTTCAGAAGTCTGGAGGTTCTTTAAAGAAACACCGGATGACCGACGGACTGTGGTGTGCAACCTGTGCCAAACCAGGATCAGCAGGGGTTCCACCACTACTAGCTTAACTACCACCAGTATGCACAGGCATATGAATGCTAAACACCCCACTCAATGGCACCAAGCCCTGACCAATGCCGTTTCTGACGGTGGGGGTTGACTGGGACCGAGTCTGACCCTGGGGCTGGTCATATACTGCCGACGCCGAGGATTGCGGGGCCTACCTCGGTCCAGGTCTCAAAGGCCTACTATGCCTCCTCCTCCTCCCACCCCTCCTCCACCTCCTCCTCCGAATCCGTGGGCATGGCGCCATCAGTCGGTAGCTCTAGGCACAGCAGCAGTGCCATCGCTAAGCGACAGCAGGCGGTGCTAATACTGCTGAGCCTAGGCGATAAAAGGCACACCGCCCAAGAGCTATTACAGGGCATCACGGCGCAGACTGATCTGTGGCTGGCACCGCTGAACCTGAAGCCAGGCTTGGTTGTGTGTGACAACGGCCGTAACCTGGTGGAGGCTCTGCAACTCGGCAGACTGACACATGTGCCATGCCTGGCCCATGTGTTAAATCTCATAGTTCAGCGGTTCCTCAAGACATACCCCAATCTGTCTGATTTGCTCACGAAGGTGCGCCGCATCTGTGCGCATTTCAGGAAGTCCAGTACAGATGCTGCCACTCTCAGGGCAGCACAGCGCCGACTCCAACTGCCCGCTCACCAACTGTTGTGCGACGTGCCCACGAGGTGGAATTCAACATTAACCATGTTATCCAGAGTTTACCAGCAGCGCAGAGCGATTGTAGACTGCCAGATGTCAACTTCCACCAGAACTGGTAGTCAGGTCAGTCAGCTTCCTCAAGTCTACAATGAGGAGTGGATGTCTGATATCTGTCAGGTGCTGAGTAACTTTGAGGAGTCAACACAGATGGTCAGTGGCGATGCCGCCATCATCAGCCTCACCATCCCGCTGCTTGGCCTGTTGAAAAACTCTCTGGTCAGCATGAAGTCGGAAGCTTTACGCTCGTCACAAGAGACGAGGGAAGAAGATTCCCTTGTTGAGACCTACTCCGATATGCGCTGAGAAACAGACCTGAGGGTGCTTTGGCTATCAACAAGGGAATCTTCTTCCCCCGTCTCTTGTGAGGAGGATGCGGAGGAAGAGGAGGAGAATGTTGGCGAGACAGAAGAGGGGACCATTGTTCAGTCCTTCACTGTTCAGCGTGTATGGGCAGAAGAAGAGGAGTTGGAGGAGTTGGAGGAGGAGGAAATGGGCAGTCAGGCCAGTGAGGGGAGTGAATTCTTGCGCGTTGGGACTCTGGCGCATATGGCAGATTTCATGCTAGGCTGCCTATCCCGTGACCCTCGCGTTCAAAGAATTAATTCCAGCACCGATTACTGGGTATTCACTCTCCTGGACCCACAGTACAAGCAAAATCTTTCCACTCTCATCCCTGGAGAGGAAAGGAGTGTGAGAATGCATGAATACCAGCAGGCCCTGGTGCACAAGCTGAAACAGTATTTCCCTTCTGACAGCGCTAGCGGCAGAGGGCGTACTTCTGCGGGACAAGTAGCGAGGGAGAGTAGGTGAGCAGGCAGCTTGTCCAGCAGGGGTATGCTTTACAAGGCCTTTGCCAGTTTTATGTCACCCCAGCAAGACACTGTCACTAGAGATGAGCGAACATGCTCGTCCGAGCTTGATGCTCGGTCGAGCATTAGGGTACTCGAAACTGCTCGTTGCTCGGACGAATACTTTGCCCGCTCGAGAAAATGGCAGCTCCCGCCGTTTTGCTTTTTGGCGGCCAGAAACAGAGCCAATCACAAGCCAGGAGACTCTGCACTCCACCCAGCATGACGTGGTACCCTTACACGTCGATAGCAGTGGTTGGCTGGCCAGATCAGGTGACCCTGGGATAGACTAGCCGCTGGCCGCGCTGCTCGGATCATTCTGTCTCTGGATGCCGCTAGGGAGAGAGCTGCTGCTGGTCAGGGAAAGCGTTAGGGTGTTCTATTAGCTTACTGTTAGGCAGGAGTGATTCTCAAAGAACCCAACAGCCCTTCTTAGGGCTACAATAACGTTCTACTTTTTTTATTTTAATTTGCATCTTTTACCATTTTGTGAGGAATTAGCAGGGGGACTTGCTACCGTTGTGTTTAGCTCTTAGTGGCACACATATCCATAGCAAAGGCTGAAGTGGCAAAATTCAGTAGGGGTTGGATTTCTATTAGGCAATAACTCAGTGTCATCTCATCTGGCATAGTAGTGTGCTTCCTTTGATACTTGGCTAGAAAATAGCCATAGGAGAATACAAATAGCTTCTTGAAGCCTACAGTAGCGTTCTATATATTTGATTTCTGGTTGATCTGCTGGTGGCTGTAGTTTCTGCAGTGCATGTACTTGCCAATTCTGAGCAATTTGTAGTGAGACTTGCGACCGCTGTGTTCTGCGCTTAGTGGCGCACATATCCATAGCAAAGGCTGAAGTGGCAAAATTCAGTAGGGGTTGGATTTCTATTAGGCAATAACTCAGTGTCATCTCATCTGGCATAGTAGTGTGCTTCCTTTGATACTTGGCTAGAAAATAGCCATAGGAGAATACAAATAGCTTCTTGAAGCCTACAGTAGCGTTCTATATATTTGATTTCTGGTTGATCTGCTGGTGGCTGTAGTTTCTGCAGTGCATGTACTTGCCAATTCTGAGCAATTTGTAGTGAGACTTGCGACCGCTGTGTTCTGCGCTTAGTGGCGCACATATCCATAGCAAAGGCTGAAGTGGCAAAATTCAGTAGGGGTTGGATTTCTATTAGGCAATAACTCAGTGTCATCTCATCTGGCATAGTAGTGTGCTTCCTTTGATACTTGGCTAGAAAATAGCCATAGGAGAATACAAATAGCTTCTTGAAGCCTACAGTAGCGTTCTATATATTTGATTTCTGGTTGATCTGCTGGTGGCTGTAGTTTCTGCAGTGCATGTACTTGCCAATTCTGAGCAATTTGTAGTGAGACTTGCGACCGCTGTGTTCTGCGCTTAGTGGCGCACATATCCATAGCAAAGGCTGAAGTGGCAAAATTCAGTAGGGGTTGGATTTCTATTAGGCAATAACTCAGTGTCATCTCATCTGGCATAGTAGTGTGCTTCCTTTGATACTTGGCTAGAAAATAGCCATAGGAGAATACAAATAGCTTCTTGAAGCCTACAGTAGCGTTCTATATATTTGATTTCTGGTTGATCTGCTGGTGGCTGTAGTTTCTGCAGTGCATGTACTTGCCAATTCTGAGCAATTTGTAGTGAGACTTGCGACCGCTGTGTTCTGCGCTTAGTGGCGCACATATCCATAGCAAAGGCTGAAGTGGCAAAATTCAGTAGGGGTTGGATTTCTATTAGGCAATAACTCAGTGTCATCTCATCTGGCATAGTAGTGTGCTTCCTTTGATACTTGGCTAGAAAATAGCCATAGCAATAGGATAGGATTGTTTGGTTCTAAAAACTCAAAAAAAAACAAAAAACACAAAAAAAAACAAAAAACACAAAAAAACACACAAAAAAAAAAAAAAAGTAAAAAAAAAAAAAAAGTTATAACTCTCATTTTAAAAATGTTTAACCCCAGGGCTAGGGGTAGAGGACGAGGGCGGGGACGTGGGCGTCCAACTACTGCAGGGGTCAGAGGCCGTGGTCCTGGGCGGGGTGAGACACCACCTGCTGATGAGGGAGCAGGGGAACGCCGCAGAGCTACACTCCCTAGGTTCATGTCTGAAGTTACTGGGACTCGTGGTAGAGCACTGTTGAGGCCAGAACAGTGCGAACAGGTGATGTCGTGGATTGCTGACAATGCTTCGAGCAATTTGTCCACCACCAGTCAGTCTTCCACGCAGTCCACCCATGTCACCGAAATCCCCACTCCTCCAGCTCCTGCACCTCAGCCTCCTCCCCCCCAGTCTGCCCCCTCCCAGGAAAATTTGCCATTTGAACCGGCATACTCTGAGGAACTGTTTTCTGGACCCTTCCCACAGTCACAAACCACTTGTCCGGTTGCTGCTGAGCAATTTTCCGATGCCCAGGTTTTCCACCAGTCACAGTCTGTGGGTGATGATGACCTTCTTGACGTAGTGGAAGTGTGTAAAGAGGTGTCCGACGATGAGGAGACACGGTTGTCAGACAGTGGGGAAGTTGTTGTCAGGGCAGGAAGTCCGAGGGGGGAGCAGACTGAGGGATCGGAGGATGATGAGGTGACAGACCCAAGCTGGGTTGAGAGGCCGGGTGAACACAGTGCTTCTGAGACGGAGGAGAGTCCTCGACCTGAACAGGTTGGAAGAGGCAGTGGTGGGGCCAGACGGAGAGGCAGGGCCAGAGCTGGTGCATCAGCGCCACTGTCAACTAGTGAAGCTCCCGTGGTGAGGGCTCTTGCGGCGAGGGCTAGATCTTCAGAAGTGTGGAGGTTCTTTAAGGAAACACCGGATGACCGACGGACTGTGGTGTGCAACATTTGCCAAACCAGGCTCAGCAGGGGTTCCACCACTACTAGCTTAACTACCACCAGTATGCGCAGGCATATGAATGCTAAGCACCCCACTCAGTGGCAACAAGCCCGTTCACCTCCGGCCGTGCACACCACTGCTCCTTCCCCTGTGTCAGCTGCTAGTCAGCCCCCTGCCCAGGACCCTGGCCCAAAAACCCCATCGTCGCCTCCACGATCCTCCACAGCATCCACCAGCGTTCAGCTCTCCATACCCCAGACGCTGGAGCGGAAACGCAAATATAGTGCAACCCACCCGCACGCCCAAGCCCTTAATGTGCACATCTCCAGATTGCTTAGCCTGGAGATGCTGCCCTATAGGCTAGTAGAGACCGAGGCCTTTCGCAACCTCATGGCGGCGGCCGCCCCTCGGTATTCGGTCCCCAGCCGCCACTACTTTTCCCGATGTGCCGTCCCAGCCCTGCACCAGCACGTGTCAGACAACATCATCCGTGCCCTGACCAACGCCGTTTCTGACAAGGTCCACCTGACCACGGACACGTGGACGAGTGCTGCCGGGCAGGGCCACTATATATCGCTGACGGCACATTGGGTTAACTTGGTGGAGGCTGGGACCGAGACTGACCCTGGGGCTGCTCATATACTGCCGACGCCGAGGATTGCGGGGCCTACCTCGGTCCAGGTGTTTCAGGCCTACTATGCCTCCTCCTCCTCCCACCCCTCCTCCACCTCCTCCTCCGAACTACCATCCGTGGGCACGGCGCCATCAGTCGGTAGCTCTAGGCACAGCAGCAGTGCCGTCGCTAAGCGACAGCAGGCGGTGCTCAAACTGCTGAGCCTAGGCGACAAAAGGCACACCGCCCAAGAGCTATTACAGGGCATCACGGCGCAGACTGATCTGTGGCTGGCACCGCTGAACCTCAAGCCGGGAATGGTTGTGTGTGACAACGGCCGTAACCTGGTGGCGGCTCTGCAACTCGGCAGACTGACACATGTGCCATGCCTGGCCCATGTGTTAAATCTGATAGTGCAGCGTTTCCTCAAGACATACCCCAATCTGTCTGATTTGCTCACGAAGGTGCGCCGCATCTGTGCGCATTTCAGGAAGTCCAGCCCAGATGCTGCCACTCTCAGGGCAGCGCAGCGCCGCCTCCAACTGCCCGCTCACCGACTGTTGTGCGACGTGCCCACGAGGTGGAATTCAACACTGACCATGTTATCCAGAGTTTACCAGCAGCGCAGAGCGATTGTAGACTGCCAGATGTCAACTTCCACCAGAACTGGTAGTCAGGTCAGTCAGCTTCCTCAAGTCTACAATGAGGAGTGGACGTGGATGTCTGATATCTGTCAGGTGCTGAGTAACTTTGAGGAGTCAACACAGATGGTCAGTGGCGATGCCGCCATCATCAGCCTCACCATCCCGCTGCTTGGCCTGTTGAAAAACTCTCTGGTCAGCATGAAGTCGGAAGCTTTGCGCTCGTCACAAGAGACGGGGGAAGAATATTCCCTTGTTGATAGCCAAAGCACCCTGAGGTCTGTTTCTCAGCGCATATCGGAGGAGGTGGAGGTGGAGGAGGATGAGGAGGAAGAGGAGGAGAATGTTGGCGAGACACAAGAGGGGACCATTGTTGAGTCCTTCACTGTTCAGCGTGTATGGGCAGAAGAAGAGGAGTTGGAGGAGTTGGAGGAGGAGGAAATGGACAGTCAGGCCAGTGAGGGGAGTGAATTCTTACGCGTTGGTACTCTGGCGCATATGGCAGATTTCATGCTAGGCTGCCTATCCCGTGACCCTCGCGTTCAAAGAATTTATTCCAGCACCGATTACTGGGTGTTCACTCTCCTGGACCCACGGTACAAGCAAAATCTTGCCACTCTCATCCCTGCAGAGGAAAGGAGTGTGAGAATGCATGAATACCAGCAGGCCCTGGTGCACAAGCTGAAACAGTATTTCCCTTCTGACAGCGCTAGCGGCAGAGTGCGTAGTTCTGCGGGACAAGTAGCGAGGGAGAGTAGGCGAGCAGGCAGCTTGTCCAGCACTGGCAAGGGTACGCTTTACAAGGCTTTTGCCAGCTTTATGTCACCCCAGCAAGACACTGTCACCTGTCCCCAGTCTCGGCAGAGTAGGGCTGATCTTTACAGAAAGATGGTGAGGGAGTACGTAGCTGACCATACCATCGTCCTAAATGATCACACAGCTCCCTACAACTACTGGGTTTCAAAGCTGGACATGTGGCACGAACTGGCGCTGTACGCCTTGGAGGTTCTTGCCTGCCCTGCCGCTAGCGTCTTGTCCGAGCGGGTTTTCAGTGCAGCTGGTGGCATCATCACCGATAAGCGTACACGCCTGTCGACTGACAGCGCTGACAGGCTGACGCTTATTAAAATGAATAAAGGCTGGATTTCTCAGAATTTCCAATCTCCACCAGGTGAAGGAAGCTCAACCTGAATAATTGATCCACTCCTCCTCCTCCTCCTCATTTTCCTCCTTCTCCTCCTCTTTGTACAGTAAAGCAGAGGAAAATGGCTATTTTTTGACAGGGCCCACTGGCTCTTGCTATACTTCATGCATTTAATTTTTCTGGAGGGCCACCTACCCGGTCCTCTGTTTGAAACAATTTTTGTGAGTGCCACATACAGGCACTCAATCTATTCCATTTTTCTGGAGGGCCACCTACCCGGTCCTCTGGTTTGAACAATTTTTGGGACTGCCACATACAGGCACTCAATCTATTCCATTTTACTGGAGGGCCACCTACCTGCTCCTCTGGTTTGAAGAATTTTTGGGACTGCCACATACAGGCACTCAATCTATTCCATTTTACTGGAGGGCCACCTACCTGCTCCTCTGGTTTGAAACATTTTTGGGACTGCCACATACAGGCACTCAATCTATTCCATTTTACTGCAGGGCCACCTACCTGCTCCTCTGGTTTGAAGAATTTTTGGGACTGCCACATACAGGCACTCAATCTATTCCATTTTACTGGAGGGCCACCTACCTGCTCCTCTGGTTTGAAGAATTTTTGGGACTGCCACATACAGGCACTCAATCTATTCCATTTTACTGCAGGGCCACCTACCTGCTCCTCTGGTTTGAAGAATTTTTGGGACTGCCACATACAGGCACTCAATCTATTCCATTTTACTGGAGGGCCACCTACCTGCTCCTCTGGTTTGAAACATTTTTGGGACTGCCACATACAGGCACTCAATCTATCCCATTTTACTGGAGGGCCACCTACCTGCTCCTCTGGTTTGAAACATTTTTGGGACTGCCACATACAGGCACTCAATCTATTCCATTTTACTGCAGGGCCACCTACCTGCTCCTCTGGTTTGAACAATTTTTGGGACTGCCACATACAGGCACTCAATCTATTCCATTTTACTGGAGGGCCACCTACCTGCTCCTCTGGTTTGAACAATTTTTGGGACTGCCACATACAGGCACTCAATCTATCCCATTTTACTGGAGGGCCACCTACCTGCTCCTCTGGTTTGAAAAATGTTTGGGACTGCCACATACAGGCACTATCCAAATTAAATTGTCTCCATAGCAGCCTCCACACGTTGTCTCCATTGCTACCTCCAAAAGTCGTCCATATAGCTGCCTCCATACATCGTCCCTTTATCAAACGAGGTGTGTCAGGCAGAAATTTGGGTTGTTTTCATGGATTCCACATCAAAGTTGTTAACTTTGTCGCCACCCTGCTGTGTAATCCACAAAATATACTTGCAAACTTTTACCATTTAGGGATATTATTTCAGCGCTTCTTGCGCATCTGTTTACATTCCCCTCACCCGCCATATCCTAAACTTATAAGAACGCTACTACACTTGATCTTATACAAAAGTGCTGTTTGGGGAGTAGCCTAGAGACAGGGGCTTGGATTTGCGAAAGCTCGCCTGGCAGCGGAGCGCCAGCTCCATGCGCATCATGCGCTTCTTGCGCATCTGTTTACATTCCCCTCACCCGGCATATCCTAAACTTATAAGAACGCTACTACACTTGATCTTATACAAAAGTGCTGTTTGGGGAGTAGCCTAGAGACAGGGGCTTGGATTTGCGAAAGCTCGCCTGGCAGCGGAGCGCCAGCTCCATGCGCATCATGCGCTTCTTGCGCATCTGTTTACATTCCCCTCACCCGGCATATCCTAAACTTATAAGAACGCTACTACACTTGATCTTATACAAAAGTGCTGTTTGGGGAGTAGCCTAGAGACAGGGGCTTGGATTGGCGAAAGCTCGCCTGGCAGCGGAGCGCCAGCTCCATGCGCATCATGCGCTTCTTGCGTATCTGTTTACATTCCCCTCACCCGGCATATCCTAAACTTATAAGAACGCTACTACACTTGATCTTATACAAAAGTGCTGTTTGGGGAGTAGCCTAGAGACAGGGGCTTGGATTGGCGAAAGCTCGCCTGGCAGCGGAGCGCCAGCTCCATGCCAAGATCCAACTAACATAGTTTTAACTGCAGCACCTTTAATCTACTACTAGTTCACTGCCTCCATACATGGTCCCCTTATCAAACGAGCTGTGTCAGGCAGAATTTTGGGTTGTTTTCATGGCTTCCATGTTAACTTTGTCGCCACCCTGCTGTGTAATCCACAAAATATACTGGCAAACTTTTATCATGTACCGATATTATTTGAGCACTTCTTGCTCACCTCCTTTGGTTCCTCTCTGCCACCCATTGGTTTGAAGCCTGAGTCCATTTAGGGTATGTCGCCATGACACTCTCTAGCCTGCTGCCGCTGCCTCTGCATGCCGTCCCCTATAGTGTCAGGGTCAATTATTGCATGTTTTAGATGCTATCTAGCTTCATTCTGTCACTCTGTCATGGCCATGCTGTTGCCCATAATTTTGGCATAATGGTGCGTTTAAGCAGCCTCAGAGGCATCCATGCATGCTGCCCCTGCTGTTTCCTGTCCATTTCCGTGGTGTTTCCATCCTTTTCTGAGGTTCCCAGGTGTTTGGCCAAGCTTCCCTGTGCAGAGCCTTGGTCCCCTTGAAAAATGCTCGAGTCTCCCATTGACTTCAATGGGGTTCGTTATTCGAGACGAGCACTCGAGCATCGGGAAAAGTTCGTCTCGAATAACGAGTACCCGAGCATTTTAGTGTTCGCTCATCTCTAACTGTCACCTGTCCCCAGTCTCGGCAGAGTAGGGCTGATCTTTACAGAAAGATGGTGAGGGAGTACGTAGCTGACCATACCATCGTCCTAAATGATCACACAGCTCCCTACAACTACTGGGTTTCAAAGCTGGACATGTGGCACGAACTGGCGCTGTACGCCTTGGAGGTTCTTGCCTGCCCTGCCGCTAGCGTCTTGTCCGAACGGGTTTTCAGTGCAGCTGGTGGCATCATCAACGATAAGCATACACACCTGTCGATTGACAGCGCTGACAGGCTGACGCTTATCAAGATGAATAAAGCCTGGATTTCTCAGGATTTCCATTCTCCACCAGGTGAAAGAAGCTCAACCTGAATAATGTATGCACTCCTCCTCCTCATTGTCCTCCTTCTCCTCCTCTTTGTACACTAAAGCAGAGGAAACTGGCTATTTTTTGCCAGGGCCAACTGGCTCTAGCTATAGTACTCTATGTATTTAATTTTTCTGGAGGGCCACCTACCCGGTCCTCTGTTTTAAACAATTTTGGGAGTGCCACATACAGGCACTCAATCTATTTAATTTTTCTGGAGGACCACCTACCTGCTCCTCTGGTTTGAAAACTTTTTTGGACTGCCACATACAGGCACTCAATCTATTTAATTTTTCTGGATGACCACCTACCTGCTCCTCTGGTTTGAAAACTTTTTTGGACTGCCACATACAGGCACTCAATCTATTTAATTTTTCTGGAGGACCACCTACCTGCTCCTCTGGTTTGAAAACTTTTTTGAACTGCCACATACAGGCACTATCCAAATTAAATTGTCTCCATAGCAGCCTCCAAAAGTCGTCCATATAGCTGCCTCCATACATCGTCCCCTTATCAAACGAGCTGTGTCAGGCAGAATTTTGGGTTGTTTAATGGCTTCCACATCAAACTTGTTAACTTTGTGGCCACCCTGCTGTGTTATCCACAAAATATACTGGCAAACTTTTATCATTTACCGATATTATTTCAGCGCTTCTTGCACATCTGTTTACATTCCCCTCACCCGCCATAACCCATAACCGCACCTTTAATCTACTACTAGTTCACTGCCTCCATACATTGTCCCCTTATCAAACGAGCTGTGTCAGGCAGAATTTTCAGGTGTTTTACCAGATACATAGTGGAACTTGGCCCATCTGTCGCCGCCATGCTGGAGACCTGAAGTTGCAATCATAGCAGCGCAATATGGATGCCCCATACTGTCGCTCTTAATCATGGAAGTCGTCTCCATGGCTGCCTCCACATGTCGTCCCCTTATCAAAAGAGCTGTGTCAGGCTCATTTTTCGGGTGTTTCACCAGATACATTATGGAACTTGGTCACTATGTCGCTCGCCACCATGCTGTGTTATCGACTAAATATACCGTCAACCTTTTGTTCACATAGGAAATCATTTCAGCGCTTCTTGCTCACCTCCTTTGGTTTCTCTCTGCCACCCATTGGTTTGAAGCCTGAGTCCATTTAGGGTATGTCGCCATGCCACTCTCTAGCCTGCCGCTGCCTCTGCATGCCGTCCCCTATAGTGTCAGGGTCAATAATTGCATGTTTTAGATGCTATCTAGCCTCATTCGGTCACTCTGTCATGGCCATGCTGTTGCCCATAATTTTGGCATAATGGTGCGATTAAGCAGCCTCAGAGGCATCCATGCATGCTGCCCCTGCTGTTTCCTGTCCATTTCTGTGGTGTTTCCATCGTTTCTGAGGTTCCCAGGTGTTTGGCCAAGCTTCCCTGTGCAGAGCCTTGGTCCCCTTGAAAAATGCTCGAGTCTCCTATTGACTTCAATGGGGCTCGTTATTCGAGACGAGCACTCGAGCATCGGGAAAAGTTCGTCTCGAATAACGAGCACCCGAGCATTTTAGTGCTTGCTCATCTCTAGTGTCAACCTACCTTTATTTTTGAAACTAAACTTTATGAAGCTATTTTTTCAAATTTCGGAAATGGATAGAACAGGTAACCTACTTGAAAACCAGCTTCTCTGTGTCTTTATTCTGCTTCTTTCTCCTGTAGTGAGCAGTGCGTCTGAAAACCATCAGAGATGTGTCCGACAGATAAGGCCAATGATTAATTATTTTTCTTGTTGTTTCAGCTCTATAATAAGATTGGACTATCCAAGGACTGTCTGCAATTATTTATAGTGAACTTGTCACCTCTGCTACCCTGCTACTCCACTGAGCAGGAGAGTGAAGTCAGTGATAGGGTAAAAATAATACCGTAATTACATTTAAAAAATTAAAAATAATTTTTAGAGGCATAGGAGGACACAGAACATAGTTTTTAATAAAGTATATTACAAATTACACCATTATCATCTGCACTATTTATTGGTGCAATTTTGTCACACGTTAATGCTACATTTTCCAAAGACTTCATAAGGTCTGCTGCCTCTATGATATCCTTTTCTTAATATTAGTAGCGAATCGCGGTAGAATGGAATTTATTGGCTTTGGGGCTGACCCACTATAATTGCAAGTACATGCAGCAGTTCCACCTCATCTCTAGTCTTTCGCCTGGTTTAGTATCTCCTGGTCCAGATTGTGAGCACTTGTATCTTTTGCACTTATCAGTGCTAGTTTGTATGAAATGTATGAAATGTACGTGAACCCCTCTTCAAATTTACAGTACATGGAATTGTAAGTGCATTATAAATACATTTATAATAATAAGATAAGGATCATGGTGGCTCAGTGGTTAGCAGTACAGCCTGGCAGCACAGGGGTCCTGGGTTCAAGTCCCATCTAGGTCAACATCTGCAAAGAGTTTGTATGTTCTCTTTGTGTGGGTTTCCTCCGGGTCCTCCGGTTTCCTCCCACACTCCAAAACATACTGGTAGGTTGATTATATTGTGAGCATCATTGGGGACAGGGACTGATTTGGCAAACTCTGTGTGCGCTATATAAATAAAAGAATAATTATTATTGTCATAATGCCTGTGTATAGTTAGTTTAGTTAGTTATCGTGGACATTTACATGATGCAAACCAGAATTCACTTTAAAGGAGTTCAAGTAAGCCTTTCTATGGTTACACAGTCTACAAATCGGCAATTCTATGCATCATATAAAGTATTTAGGTAGATAGAACCATGTAAACAATGAAAACGGTGAGGCTACAACCCATTAAACAGCATAATACAAATAAAGAAATATGTTTAAGGAATGAATATTACATTATTGTAGCAATTATGGGGGATTTTGCAATTTAATACTGGATTGTCACTCCATTTATGTGATACTTTTTGCAGGATTAGCAATTAATTTCATGTACCAGTCACAACTGGTTGCTTCATTGACTTATGTCACAGATCACTATTGATTCCATCAGCCCTGACATTCATAACTAAGTAACTGATAACTTTTAGCGTTACATAGTTATCAATAAAATGAGAGGTCCTCTCTGACTCAGCAATGTGCCACCCCTACCCGTTTACATTGCTTTTGTACTTTGACCTTGCTCATGACCCTGTCACCATTTTATTGGTTGTCCTGTTTTGAACCATTTTTGATAGGTACCAACTAGGGATGAACAGAACCCATTCAGGTTCAGTTTGACCAAACCCAACCTGAAATTTGAGGTTTGCATCCCCTAACATTGTAGTCCACGGGATGATATACAGCAGGAGGAGCTGAGCAGTTTCAACATAGTGTCCTATCTGCAGACAGTATGTTATAAAACAGGAGGAGCTAAATGGATTGCACGTATTGTCCTATCTGCAGGCAGCATGTTATAGAGCAGGAGGTGTTGAGCACATTTCACATAGTGTTCCATCTGCAGGCAGCATGTTGTAGAGCAGGAGGAGCTGAGCAGATTGTACACAGTGTCATACCTAAAGCTGAGCCTCTGTATATATACACTGCTCACAAAAATAAAGGTAACACTTAAACAGCGCAATATAACCCCAAGTAAATCAAACTTCTGCTGTGTATATCAGACAAGCAAGTACACCTGGAGACATGGAGGGGGCCGTAGGTGGGCAACAACCCAGCAGCAGTGCTGCTACCTTCTCCTTTGAGCAAGGAGGAACAGGAGGAGCACTGCCAGAGTCCTGCAAAATGACCTCCAGCAGCCACAAATGTGCATGTGTCTGCACAAACGGTTAGAAACCAACTCCATGAGGATGGAATGAGGGCCTGACATCCACAGATGGGGGTTGTGCTCACAGCCCAAAACCGTGCAGGACTCTTGGCATTTGCCAGGGAACACCAGGATAGGCAAATTGGCCACTGGTGCCCTGTGCTCTTCACAGATGAAAGCAGGTTCACACTGAGCACATGTGACAGTCTGGAGACGCTGTGGATAGTGATCTGCTGCCTGCAACATCCTTCAGCATGACCGTTTTGGCAGTGGGTCAGTAATTGTATAGGGGCCGCACAGCCATCCATGTGGTCGCCAGAGGTAGCCTGACTGTCATTAGGTCCCGGGATGAGACCCTCAGACCCCTTGTATGACCCCATGCTGGGTGCGGTTGGCTCTTAAGCAGGACAATGCTAGACCTCATGTGGCTGGAGTGTGTCAGCAGTTCCGATAGAGCACATCTCGGACATCATGTCTCGTTCCATTCAGCAACGTCCACCACAGACCGTCCAGGAGTTGGCGGATGCTTTAATCCAGGTCTGGGAGGAGATCCCTTAGGAGACCATCCGCAACCTCATCAGGAACATGCCGTGGTGTTGTAGGGAGGTCATACAGGCACGTGGAGGCCACACACAATACTGAGCCTCAGTTTGACTTGTTTTAAGGACATTACACCAAAGTTGGATCAGCCTGTAGTGTAGTTTTTCTACTTTCATTTTGTGGGTGACTTCAAAACCAGGCCTCTATTTCCATTGATTACTTTTTTGTGATTTTGTTGTCAGCACATATTTGTTTATTTGAATATTACAGTCATTCAGATCTAGGATGCACTATTTGAGTGTTCCCTTCAATTTTTTGAGCAGTGTACAAAGACTGATAGGAGGCAAAATGCTAGACCAGAGCTTGGAGAGAGGTCAGGATAACTTATTTCTTGTTTTTACAGCTATCAGTGGCACTCTTAAAGGGGTTAAAGTTAGACTCTATCCACAGGATAGGGTCTAATTTGCTGATCGGTGGGGGTCTCATTACTGATCATGTGAACTGGGGGTCCCCTTTGCACCCCTTGTTGCTGCCCGTGATGAGCAGAGCAGCCGGTCGAGCATGTCCGTTCTGCTCCATTCATCTCGATGGAGCTGACGAAGATTGCCGAGCGCCACATTTTTCCAGCTCTATCCTCTCAGGATTATTAAACCCCACTAACTATGCAATTAATCAAGCAGAATGTAAGACAGAGCGAAGGTGGATAAACTTGAGCTACAAGCTCCCGTCTGCTGGAACATACACATAAGTGATCACTTGCTCTCTGCCCCCAGCAACAATTCACATCTATTGAGCTTTTCCTGAAATATGTCACCCTTGAAATAACAAAGCAGAGAAATTATGCTGGAAGCTTTAGAGATATTGAGCTGTGATTTGATTATAATATTTTATTTCAATTTTGATGAATTACATCCTAGCGTGGTACAGCGGAGGGCATTGCTGAATATTCTCATAATGAACTCATTGCTGATCAAGGATTTAAGGCATTTGATGTGGTTCAGAATTAGGGGCATACAGATAATTGGGATATAATAATTGGGTAGTTTTACATTGGCGTTGGTGCTCAGCATCTGTTGTGCTTTGTCTTTGCAGTTTCTCCATTCTGCTTCCGTTTTGTCTCTGCGTCCACCAAAAAAAAAAATTTGTTTAAAATAGTTTTGAAGACATCACACCTGGTTTCTTAGCTTCATCATGATGAAAAAAACTAACATTTTATCAGGTTTTTTTGCAGACCCCTACACTTCTATTCCCTTCCTTCATCAGCATCCGTGAAAAAAATAGGAGTTTTTTTTAAATTTTGAACCACTGACATGAAGAACAAAGCCAATGTGATAGAGCCCTTAGAGAGAGACCTCGCTGACCTTAGTTCCGTATATGTTTACAGAGGAGCAATAGGAGGAAATCACAGGTAAAACATAGAAGTGTTACCTTATTCCATTGGTGGGTGTAGAGATGAGCAAATGTATTGATTGTTTTGTATTCAGTATAGATCTGCCAAATTCCAGACAGCTAACACATATCTACTGCTGTCATACATTCCAGAGCTTAGGAAGGGAGGGATGGGCAAGAGAAAAATTTAAACAAATTGTAAAAGATTACAAAATTTCATAAAATGATATATGTTTTAGAGGAGTAGATGGGTTATATACAAATTTCGAGGTCAATTGAAGCAACATCAGTTCAAACCCAATTTTTTAAAAACTTCATCGAAGGGAATCTTGAATGATTTGCTCATCTCTTTTTGGGAAATTACTGCACAGATCCTTTTGAGAAGAGCGAGTTCCTACTGCTCTATACTATCTTAGACACTACACGTACAGTCATATTTAATACAACATTCATTACATATACATACAGTATAATAAATATTAGTCAATACAGTATGCAATATGGAACTGTAAGGCCCAAAGGGGAGCTGCTCCTTGGGGAGGTGGGGACTGGCCACATTAGTGAAGGATGAATGTCCAGGACAGGGGTGGAGTAACACTGCCATGAGCCCTGGGGTTTATGAATATTATAGCCCTTACAAGTCTGGAAATCACTTCCTACATATTGTACTAGAATCAAGCTTCTTAGCGAATGAAGGATGTGGAGGACTATTGGAGGACCTTCAAAGGTCCTGAATGGCTCTTGTGTACATGTGTATTGAGAGCAGGAACAGATGTACAAGGATTTCATGGGTAAAGGTCCTTCCCAGTAGACATTTTAGTGTGGATCATAATGGAAGAGAACATATCATTCAGAGAAGCTGTTCCTCCTCTGTTTTCACTCCACTCCTGGGTTGGACAGCAAAAACTGCACCTGAAAAACGGAATGTCTGAACACACTCCAACCCCCCCTCCCTCATTCCCCTTGATGGTTTGTTTATATCAAACAACCTGCTGAGAAAGATGCTCTTTGTAAAATTTCTCCACAATGGAAAAGAGTAGATCCTGAGTCCCTTCCAACATTTTATGAGAAACCGATCATGAGTTAGGTGAAAATGTCTTTCTAAACTGGGCGACATCATTTAAGGAGGTTTTTATGTGTGAACCTCCACTTGAGACTCTTGGAATGAGAAAGGGATACTGGTGTCTCCAGTCTAGGGATGAATTGGATTCTGTAAGGGTGCACTCAGATGTGGCGCTAGCGTTGTGTAAACAAACGCAACGCTAGCACCCCGGGGTGAAGCATATGCATTTCCGATCGGTAACCAGCACTTGGTGTCTTGCAAAACAGCGGATGTAGGTTAAGGATCGCATGCACTTCACTGGAAACACATATGCTATTGGGACGAGGCCTGTCCCTGGGTGCTAGTGTTGCGTTTGAAAGACAAAGCTAGCACCACATGTGATCACACGTGATACATGTGATATCTTTGGTAAATTAGGTCTTTGGAAAGTTGGTCCCTGTTACCTAAAATAATGGTAATGGTATGATAACCCCATAAAACACAATGTCCATCTCTCATAATTGCATTTAACCAAAAGTTGTTTAATGTTGCAGATATGATGTGTAGTGTGACACCGGGAACAACGACAATCAGTGAAGCGCGATTAAGGGTTTCTACAAACTGTATGTGACAGCTTTAACTCGACTCCTCTGCTTTATCATAACAAAGCAAATTATATCTCATAATTGTGGCGGAGGTCAGGGGAAATCAGCTGTGACTGTCATATCCAATTTGTAAGTCACTGAACTACTGGGCAAAAAAAATCTGCTACTTACATTTAATCAGACACTAATTTGATCCATACGGATGCATCCAAGATTTTTAGACTTGCTACAGGAAATCATTAGTATGGGTGGCACGTGGTGTGACAGATTTTTCTTCTGTTGCCCAATTTGTTGCTGCCACTGGCTGCGGGAGTCCTGATGAGGATGACACATCCATGGGAGTTTCCACCTGAAGCGTCATTTTTTTTTTTTTTCAGGTGGAAAGTAAACGTCAAAGCACTCAAAGAGGCAATTCTGACAGACATGTGTTGGTTCATAATGTAGAAGATATCTCCAGGAACAAATAGGCATATACCGTACATCACCGGATGGTAATTTTAAAGCATAACTAAACTTTTGACCACATTTTATAAATGCACAGTACAGATAATAGTAAACTTTGTAATATTCGTCATTAAAGAAATCTTTTCCCGTTTCCTTCTTTTTCCTCTGCCTTTCTTCCTTATCTAAGCAGTTTGTGTAAATCAGTTTTCTGTCCTGTATCCACTGAGAGAACCTGATAAAGTGTCTAATGACTTAAAGGGAACCTGTCACCAGGAGAGCCATTTTTTAGCACTCCCCCAGTCCCCGCAGAGCATAGTACATACGCTGCCAAAGTGTTTTTGTATAGAAAATTGGTTTTACAGAAAAAAAGATATGTTGTATTGTACCTTTCATTAGCATCTGCTGTGTGACTAGGCAGTTGCCTATTGGGAGGGACTGGAAAGGAGCAGTTCCCCCCCCCACCCTTGGGAAACATGTGACCTTTTCAAATATATGAATAACTCCCCACACTCGGGATTGGCTGTAGAGCAGCAGGGGGCGTCGCTAAGCCCAGTGATGGGTGTTTTCATATATTTGAAAAGGGCACATGGAGAAGCTGTTCCCCAAGGGTGGGGGGAACTGCTCCTTTCCAGCCACTCCCATTTGGGAACTGCCTAGTCACACAGCAGATGCTAATGAAAGGTACAATATAACATATCTTTTTTATTATCTGTCTTATCTGCCTGAGGTGAAGAGAGCTCTCAATGCCTTCACATACACTGCTCACTACAGGAGAAAGAGTAGAAATAAGGCACAGAAAAGCTTCATTACCTAATATAAATTGCTTTGTAAGTTGATTACAAAGTTAACTACTATCACCTGCTCTATGTTCATTTTTTTAATTAAATTGCTTCAAAGGTTAAATTACTCTTTGCAGATTATTTTGGATAAATGATGATCCGCAAACAAAACTTAAAAGGTGTTGTCCAGTACAGGCAGTCCCCGGGTTACGTACAAGATAGTTGAATTTGTATGTAAGTCAGAACTGTATATTTTATCATTGTAACCCCAGCCAGAATTTTTTTGGACCCAGTGATAGTTGGATTTTTAAAAATGTTGGATTGTCATAAGAACCAGGATTAATACTAAAGCTTAATTGCAGACACTTTTGATAACTATTATTGGTGTTTACTGTAGGCTAAGGATAAAGTACAGTAATTTAACAATATCCAGAGGTCCATTTGTAACTAGGGGTCATCTGTAAGTCGGGTGTTCTTAAGTAGGGGACCGTCTGTATTTGATAAACATGCCCATTAGCTTCTGAGAACTCCACCATGGGCAGTGTGTGGTACTGTAACCAATCTCCATTGATTTCTATATAAAGCTAAACTAAAATACCAGCACCAATCATGGTCAGGTCTGGTGCTGTTTTGGAACAAAGCAGCCAAGCTTTTCAATCCCTGGGGAACTCCTTTAACTCACAAAGGGATACAATGATCCAGATTTATTATTTTGGCAAAACCTTTAGGTTAGTAACCAATAAGTGTTCATTATTTCCAAAAATCTATACACTGTGTTGTTACTTGAAATTAAGGAATAACCTGCCAACAGGGTGTTACTATGTTACCATTGTCCTTGTAAAACATGTGTATTCTTTACAGTGTGATATGCTCAGCTCCTATTGGACTGTAGGGACACATCCCATCTGGTTACACCCAGTTGGCAATTTGTTTAAAGACATTTGTTTGCTCACACAGAATTGTGAGGAGAGGTGGTATCTTCTAAAATTAGAAATAACTTGACAAGGCAATGACAATCATTTACTTTTATTATTAATTTCAAGATAAAATATTAAAACGTGTGGATTTCCCAGCACATTGTGAGTGTACAAGTCATCTGCTCAATAAATATTATACACACATTTGAGGTTAGAAATAAAACAAATATCCCCCATGTCTCCCCGAGTAAAAATCATAGTAGTACCACGTATAATATTAGTAGGAAAATGTCATGTAAAACATTTACACATTTTTATTATAATATTTTGTTTAGATTTCTTACCATTTCCTAGATCTTTTAGGGCAAAGGGTTGGATCCAATTATATCCATTCTATTTAGCTCAAAGACGTTGTCCAGAGGTTTTAAAAAACATGGCAGCTTTTTGCTATAAACAGCGCCACACCTGACCATGGGTAGCGCATGGTATTTGCAACTCCGCTCCATGCATCTCTGTGCAGCTGAGTTGCAATACAAGAACGAACCAAAGTCAAGTGTGGCGCTGTTTTGAGGAGATGGCAGCCATGTTTTGTAACCTCAGCACAACCCCTTTTAAAAGAGGATTGCACTGGATACAACTTAGAATCGTAGGTCAAGTTTTTATCAGGGGAATTAAAAAAAGTGTGGAAGTTGAACACATTTCAAAACTTTGTGAAACATTTCATTCTAATTTAGGAGGTTTTAATGCCTACCCTCCTATTGTGGCAGCTGTCCGACCCTGTCATGTATCTCCTAACCCATGGATAATGGTATAAATTACTAGAGTAACCCTAAGACTAGAGGCACATGGGTTCGATTTGTAAATCACTGACCATGTGCTGGATGAATTTCATGGACCAACCATAGTGCAGAGAATGGGACTCCTTATTGGATTATATCAGTATACGATGCTAGGAGTCCCTTTGTCTCTTCAAAACAGCAGCGACAAACTTTAATCATGATCACAGTTTCTGTTTTGTAGACCACAAGCAACTGTTTGCACCACATTAATACTGGTGTATGGTAAAGTGTCCAGTCCTCTCCACTGGGGTCAGTCACCAATGTTCGGACGAAGTCCATGATTCATGGACCTTCTAAAGATGTTCTTACACATTAAATGTATGTTGGGCAGACTCACCAATATTTGACAGGTTTAATAGACTACCTGACGTGTATGGGGATCCTCCAAACTCTACCCTTATAGATCTTGGGGTAAGACAAGGAACAAGCAGTTGGATTTTGGTCTGATCCACTTTTAAAGGAAATATGACACTACAGATCTTAAAGGGGTTGTCCACTTTACCTCATGTTTTTTGTAATGTATGTAAGTGTGGGGTGCAGGGTATTTAATAATTTACCAATATACATCTATTACTAGTTCTGTTCGGCTTTCTTGATTTGTAGAGTGGAGCCTCATGTCTTTTACCTCATCAACCAAACATTCCTGTCCATAAAATGGCTACAGATGGAGGGTCATGTGATCTCTGTCCACGAACAATCGCCCTGCCAGGACCTTAATCATATATTTATGAATATTGTTATAAGGTCCTGGCAGGGTGATTGCTCATGGACAGATAAGATCACATGCAGCCATGTTATGGACAGGAATCTCTGGCTGATGAGGTAAAAGACAGGAGGCTTCACTTTACATATCAAGAAAGCAGAGCAAAATTTTTAATAGATGTATATTGGTAAATTATTTAATATCCTGCCCACTTACACACACATTACAAGAACATGAGGTAAAGTGGCCAACCCCTTTAAAAGAATGATCATCTCCATAGGTAGAGCTGGACTCTTATAAAGCATCAAATGGTTAAAAAAAACAAAAACCCAAATATACAGCATTGGTCAGTATTTTGATGGAAAGTCGTCTAGTCAGGAAAAAAAAACCCCTCTGCCAGCACAGAATATCCTCGTCACAAATTTTGCAAGAATGTTATTATAATTGGATTAGTGGCGAGAGTTTACCAAACAGACAGAAATGTAATTACGCTTGTAATATCTTCACAACTGGAAGGATTTTAGCAGAGCAAATTGAATTATTGCCTTATCTTTGCCACAGAGGCACGAACTGCATAATGGATCACAAAAGGCGTGAAAGATGATCTAATTGTGTTCGTAAGTCGCTTTCTATTGCGTTTTAGGGTGGGCAAGAAATATTGCTACAGTCATGTACGTGTAAACAAGACGATGAAATTGTACGGGTCTTATCATCATAAAGGTTGTGGGAGCGGAGTACAGTAATGTGACAAGGAGACAAGGCGATACAATACTGTTACATGTACGCTATAATAGTCTATGAAATATGTTCAGAAATCTCATCCTCACTGAACAGCAGCGACTTACAGGAAGTGGAACTCCAGACAAATGTGATGGCCCATGTTATGCTTGGAGTAGTTTGTGAAGTCAAAGTTATATTTCCATCTTAGCATTCACATTTCATTTATCATTTCTTCAATTACGTGTTCTTAAAAAAAATGTTCCTGTGTGAAAATAATTTCCCACAAATGTAGCCAAATTGTCCCTTAGAAAAAAGATGGCTCTCCTTGGACACGACCACCTCCACACCCTGGCAATTCTGGCCAAACATGGGTAATTAAGTGCTGACAGACCACCTGGATTTAGCGTTATTTACTACCGGACAGCTGTGGGACATGTAGTAACTCATGGTCATTGCAGGTGATGAAACTATTTGGTCATATCCAAAAACATGGCTACATTTGTGGGAATTAACTTCACACAGGTAATTTTTTAAAATAACATCCAACTGAAGAAATGTTTGTTTATGGCAAATGAATTAAATTAAATGTCTATGCCCAGGTGAGAATACCCCTTAGTGGGAAAGTCATAACAGTGTATCAGTCTGGTGTGTTCCTTTACGTATTGTATACTGTAAGGGAAGATTAACTAAATGGTTGTAAATTAGTAATACTAGTACGATTAAAGGGGTTTTCCAGGCTTAATATTGTTCCTCAATATTAGATTGCTGGAGGGTCTTACACCAAGCACCCCCCCACAGCTGAGAACAAGAAGAAGACAGCCCCAGTCTTTGTTTAGTGGCCAAACCAGGTCACTGCAGTTTAACATTCAATTATATGCAGTAATCTGGTTTTCCCAATACACAGAGAACGGAGCTGTCTACTTCTTCTTCCTTTCTCTGTTAACTCCTGAAAACAGCTGATCTTTGGGGGTACAGGGCGTCATACCAGATCAATCTGATATGGGTGCTCATTGTTAAAGAAAACCCATTAAAAGCCAAAGTCCAGTACATTTTCATAGCTATTACCCCATGGCATATCAAACAATGAAGCATTTTGGAAAATGATGTATGTATACAGCTCTCATGCAGACCTATCTGTCTCATAGTTACAGACTACAAATAAACTCTCAGTATTCTGATCCAGCTGGTGTTAGTTCCCCCACTCCTTCCGCACCTACTCCATACAAATCTTAGTACATGGAGCAGATGGAAAGACGGAATTGAGAGAATCAGACCACAAAAGTTAATAGTAGACTTGTGGATAGTTTTATCTCAATGGGGAATTTTTGTAGTAGTTTTTGTTGCACAATTAGTCGAATCCAGAGATGTTACTCCACCCTTTACTCCAACTAAGAGAAGTGAAATCCACGGGAAAAAACCACAGCTTTGGGAGAACCTTAGGAGGACTGGATATTGCCCATAGATCTAGAGTCGGTGAAAACTTGTGTGAATTGTACAAATAATAGAGCTTGGAAATGTTTCGTCGAAATTCACATGAGTAAAGATTTACTAAGCGGAACCAAATTCACCCATCCACTTCTCATACTTCTCCAAATCTGCAGCAGAAACAGACTTTGAGATTTTCTTGAGTGCCAAGTCAAAGTCCATCATGGTCACTGGCATCTGTAGCTCATCCTTGGACAGAGCCCGGATCTGTTCTGGTGTTAAACCTTGGATGCGTCGTCTCATGGCCATCATGGAGGCGTCCCTGAAGAACACAATCCAATGGTTATATTGAAAAACATCAAAGTGCAAATCTCGGGGAAAAAAAACTTTACGCAAGTCAACGAGGATAGATGTTAATTGGGTAAATCGGTCTACTTTTGACACCAATTCAAGGTTTCCACGAAACAAATTCACTTAGGTTTTAGAGAGGAGCGCCGCTAAAAGTAATTAAATAGACAATCGAAGAATCCTTCCCCCAGATATTAAATCTGTAATTACGTTTCTGAGCGGATGATTAATTGCGCCGGCAGATTTGCTTAAGACAGCTAACAGATTGCTAAATTATTTATGAAAGGTTAAGGTTTTACCCGGAGGAGATTGTAGCTTTAAGAAAAGAGGAAGAACTTGAATGACAAATCACAAAAAAAAAAAAAAAAAGAGGAATGTTTTTATCTCGTTAACTCTTTCACAACAACCTTGTTACATGTCAAGACTCCAATAAGTGCCCAGTAAAGTTTCTTAACAACCAGTTTGAGGTCTGTATGTAGAGAAAAATACCGATGCATACCGATGTGTGTGTGCAACAAGGCACACCAGACCCCCATCAGAAGATCCGGCACCTTCTTGCGATGCTTGTGCCGGACAAAGGAGTACTTGAGATCTGGATCTGTATAGGCCTTGTGTGGCAAACCTTAGGCAGTCGGGAGGGGTGGATATTTAGGAAAGAACAAGGTGATAGGATGATGATAGATGTAGAGGCAGGGAGGTTGGTGGCTTTAAATCCTCCTCGGTACCCAGCTTTGTTGTTCTTATTAGGTCACTGTGAACTTACTAAACTGAAGAAAATCATCCGTACAACATGGAGGCACAGGTGGTCTGACTGGTGAGTGCAGTCAAGAGTATCCTGCACTTATTTTTGAAGAGGCATCCAAAAAAAACACATGACGTCATGGACGTCATGATTCGGTGCGGCAGTCGAGGTGTGTAATCTGAGTTTCTGCAGAAACTGAGGTGTGTACTATGCGGTTCTGCAGCAGGTGAGGTGGAAAGTTGTGATTTGATAGCACAATAAAAATAAAGATTCATGTATTTACTGTGTATTCAGTTTCCGTTTTCAGGTATTACCGTTATTTGGAATTAATCGAGGGCCTCTAACAATATTTTCGCCCAAGGGGTCTCCACCACCCCTAATCCGACCCTGATACGGACAGTTGTTTCTGTGAGCTGGATGTAGCTCATCCCCTATTCTGGAAACATCCAGCCAATCAAAATGTGGTACCCAATCCTCCAGCTCTCAATAGAGAATGCAATGATAATAATAATAATGAACAGCCACTAATGGTCATCATTCTACCTTAGGGCAAAATAACATTACATTTTATCATTATAAAAGGGGTATTCAGTCTTGGAAATCAGAACACTTTTAACCACACAATAACTACACTTTGTCAAATCTGTAGTAGCCCTTTAAGAAAAAAAAACAGGATAATATTAGGGCTGCTAGATAAAAGAATGTCTAAAATGTACCTGCAAACATTGGTGATATCAGCTCCAGAGTATCCCTCAATCTTCTCTGCGATGACCTCCAGGTTTACCGCCGGGTCCAGCTCCACTTCTCGGAGATTTATTTTCAGCAGCTCCGCTCTTCCATTAGCTGTGACAGGGAGACGGAACAGACATAACTTCATAGCAATTAATAACACAACAATTACTGAAAAGAACTGAAAACATTAGTGTAGCCCCGAATATGCCAAGCCAAAATCAATTAAATCCAAATCATATTCTCTCATTAGATGCCACTTGGCTGCCAGGTGCCAAATTCTGATAAAACGCTATCCAAAACCATCACTGCAGATCACGCTGCACATATGTGCACTGTATTATTAAAAATGAGCTCAGAAATATTCATGATGGCTGTGATGAGAAGGAGTTCCACAATTTTCATATCATTGTAACTCGAGACAAAATTTTTTTTGGTCTCTGTGACAATTGGATTTTAAAAGTGCCAGGATTAACAGTAAAGCTTCAATAGAGACACCTGTGTATCTGTATATTGTAGTCTAAGGCTCAAGTAAGGTAAATTAGCAACATCCAGAGGTCAGTTTGTAACTAGGGGTCGTCTTTAAGTCGGGTGTTCTTAAGTAGGGGACCGCCAGTACCATGAAAATGTTTTAAATTATACACATATACTGTACCTTATGGAAAGGAAAACTAGCAAAAATGTTCCTCTATACAATGGCATACCACAAATGAAAAAGTATAATGGGGCACATTTATCAAACTGACTATTTTTAGTTGCCCATTGCCACCAATCACAGCTCCCCTTTAAAATATTCATTAGCATTGGTAAAATGAAAGATGAGCTGTAATTGGTTATCATGGGCAACTAAGAATATTCTGACTTAGACAGCTTGATAAATCTTCCCCAAATGTCTTAAAGAGGCAGTGTCACAAAGTTCCTCTTTGATCGGGTTATACATTTTTTTTCTTTAACCCTTACAAGAGCTGTCCAAGATAAAGATGTCTAATAGAAAGTGTCTCAAAGTCCAGCATCTAACTATTTAGTGTTACTGAACTGTCTAGTTGCAACGCCCAACCTTCAGGGCCGTCTTCAGGTTTTAGCAGGCCCCTTGGCGATGGAGCCTTTGCAGTGAAATCCTGCATTAAAAGTTCAGAAACTAAAACATTCTCCAGTTCCCTAAAATATTCTGCAATTTATCATCCCAAACAGCCCCCATATGGTTATTTTATATACAGACCCCTTCAGCCCTTATGGATTAATTAAATACAGCTCCCCCTCATCCCCATGGATTCCTTATATACAGCCTTAGGTGGGCCCCCCCAGCAGCTTTAGGCCCCGGCACTTGCCCACATATGCCCAGTGCCAACGCCGGCCCTGGCAACCTTTGCAAAAACCCTCCCAACACCTAGCGCCAAAGGCACATACCCATTCAACCCCTATTATTATTACTGATCATCTGCTTTACACAAAGTGAGCAAGACGGACAAAAAATTGGAAGTGAGATGAAATGAAGAAAAAAAAATGACGATAAAGAAGACCCAAATTTTAGCAGCGTAAATGACCCTTTAACACTCATAGCTCAAGGACATCTACCTTATGTTCTTCTTATAAATGAGATTGGCCTTTGAATGGAGCGTTAGAGATTAAAACGTACTGTTTTAGAAAGTATCACTGTCTGAAACATCACATAATCCTTTTAGAATATCTTATACACGCCTCACGATTTCCCTTGGAAAAAAAAAAATAAATTTTTTGAAAGTCAACTTTAAAGACCTTGAAAAACTCTCCCGATGTTCGGTGTAATTCATTTTTATATGTGTTATAAGCAATAAGTCCTGGCGGCAGCAGGCAGCATAAAATACATGTATGAATAAATCTGATCTAATGACATCACTTTCCAGGAAAAGCTAGAAAAGTCATGTTCTTCTGCCAAGTCCTCGCTGGATACACATCCACTTTACATGCAGCCCGCGCAACACTCACAATTGTTCCAGAAGCAGCAACAGTCCCACAATTTATACTTCTATTCCAGACTTGATGTCAATGCCCTTGGTCCAAAAGATTATTAAGAGAAAGAATATTAGTAATGTTCTGTGTAATGTTATATGTCTGAAAATTTGGTTGCGATAGAGGTGCTGGCCGAGTATGTCATGAGTAATACCAGCACCATGATCATCACAGCTGCTACTTAAAGGAAATATATGCTTTTATGAACCAAATATACCTTGAGGATGCTGTAGCTACACCGATGCAGAAACATATCTTGTTTAATCCCTGAATCGAGTGATTGTGCTGAAAATCACGTTTACTAGTCCATGGGGGTGAGGAGAGGGTCACATATAGAATAAGGTTGAGGAGGGGACCACATATAATGAATAGGAGTAAGGAGGTGGCCGCATATAATGAATAGGGGTGAGGAGGGGGCCCTATATAATAAATGGGAGTGAGGAGGTGGACACATATAGTGAATAGGGGGTGAGGACGGGGCTGCATATATAGCAAGGGCTGTGAGGAGGGGGCTGCAAATAATTATTATGGGTGAGGAGGGGGCCCCATATAGAATAGGGGTAAGAAGGTGCCCGCATATAATGAATAGGGGTGAGGAGGGTGCCGAATATAATGAATAGGGGTGAGGAGGGGGCCCCATATAATAAATGGGAGTGAGGAGGCGAGCCGCATATAATGAATAGGGGTTAGGAGGGGGACACATATAGTGAATAGGGGGTGAGGACAGGGCTGCATATATAGCATGGGCTGTGAGGAGGGGGCTGCATATAATAGGCAGTAAGGGGGGCACATATAATCCATGTGAGGGAGGGGGGCTGCATATAATAGGCAGTAAGGGGGATGCGTATAATCCATATGAGGGAGAGAGGCTGCATATAATTAACCTATGGGTGGTGAGGGGGACCTGGGCTGTATATTATTAATCCATGGGGGAAAGGCAGCTGCATACAATCCATAGGGGGAGGGGGCTGAATATTATTAATCCATGGGGGTGAGGAGGCTGTATAAAATGAATCCATGCCGCTATGTGAGTTTACTGCAAAAGGGCCCACTGAAACCCTAATTCATTACCACTAGTAAAAAGATTGGTGATCGACATAACAGCCCAAAAAAAAAAACCTGTAACCAGTTTTATAACTAAGTCCTTGGGTAAGGCAGCCATGAAAAAGTTTGCCATGTGTGATGAAACTGTAATGGGAGAGATCAGGCTGCTGCATCCTGATGCCGCTGGAGTCTAGACAGCGCAGTCACCGGGACCAGCCATCTCTGAATCCCAATGATCTGATTACAATGATCTGCACCATCAAGTGAAGAAAAATTTTGAAACTTATGTTCTTTCTCGATGAACACCAAAACTTTTTTTTTTTTTTTTTTAACTGTCTTTGGCAGCTCCCAGTGATGCTGAAATGATGTTCGGCTTGAAGTTGCCGACTGTGCTTGTAAATATTTAAAGGGAATTACAGATGTATTAACGTCTATGAATGGAGAATAAACCTATGTCGGGACTATCCTTTGGGAAGCCTTTCAATGCCGCTCTTTGTATTTACATTTAGATATATTTTGGCTTTGAAAACCTGCAGTTCTTTGTGCTGTACTCTTCTTCATCTACTCTGTTTACCGTATGTAAGGAGGAGTGGGCCGTCCCGCAAGACATTGACTTCCTTGGATGAATAATTCTGATACATAAAAATGAAGGAACAAATAGATTGCCAACATTATCAAAAAGCATACATAAATTTAGGGCATCTTCACAGTTGTCTGTGCTCCGGAAAAGCTATTTTTGCCACAAATTATGGTAAATCTGTAGGTTCTTATAAGCTACACCCCTCTCAATAACCCCTCATGCCTTATGTGACACTTTACAGACCATTTTATGACTAGTTTGACTAGAGGGCATGACTCAAAAGGGAACCTGTCATCGTGAAGGTCATTTTTACATGATGACAGGTTCCACTAGCCTCTCAAAAACGCCTTTGTTGCACATCTGAATAATTACACAGCTTTTTAATTGTTTCATTATTATCACCCGGCTCCCTGCCAGCAGTGTGTGGCGAGTCCCAGGAGGAGTGGCACAGGTCAAACAGCACAAGTAGTCTTTCCTCAATCCCTCTATTTCACTTATTGCCCTTCTTCAGCCTCTCCCCCTGCTACCTTCCCCTGCTTACATCAGATCACAGATGCAAGCAATTCTCATTTAAACTGATGGCAAGGAGCCAATAAATGTTAAAGAAACTATTAGTAATCAGTGAAATTATTCAGATGCACCACAAAGGCATACAAGAGGCTATTGGAGCCTGTCATGTAATAATCACCTTCCCAATGACAGGTCCCCTTTAAAAAAAAAAAAAAAGTAAGGGTGTATGGCAAATATTATGCAAATAAGGCAAACTTGTGATGCATTTTTGTGATGTAAGCTATGCCATCAAATTCGAGGTGCAGAATTGTACCAAACTTAACAATCTTAAAACACAAGTGCACTGATATATTTACTTCCAGGAATGAGAGTTCCCTATTGAGGATGACGTCTTTTCTATTTCGAGCTTTCCCATTTTATTTGTATTTGCAGGAATATGATCAATTGAATTGCTTTCTACAAGTAATTCCTAATAACATATCAAAGGCGGTACAAGGTTTATTAGTTAAAGGATTGTCCAGTGTAGGAAAACTTGGTTCACAAAAAATGGTTCACAATGAAAAAAAAATGGATCCCTCATGGACTCCCTGCTGTTCCACTCCATATGGCTCTCTCTATAAAATATACATTATGTCAGCCACTCACTGGCTGAGGTGGGTTTACTACTGGGGCCTGTCACTGGCTGAGTGGGAAATTCCTATGTGTTGACAGGAACATCCGGTAGAGATAAGACTTGGAACAGGAAGTGTTAAAAAGAGTCTTATGGATTGGCGTTTAGCATAACCCACGCACTGTAGATGAGCATGATTGCTTTTTAAGTTTGTGATGTGCATCCCGGACATATTGCCAGCCAATCCGGCCACAGCTGTCCTCCCTGACCAGTCTCAGCCATGGCTAGTAGGTTGAGTGTCAATTGCCATGGGTAGTCAATAGTAGGTTGGGAGTCAATTGCCATGGGCATCTTTTCACCAGATCGGCCACAAATATATCCCGAGCGCACATAAAACCACACTTAAAGTTTGGGTCCACTTAACTCCAAAGCCTTTTACATGAAATCTAACAGTAGGATATAAAAACTATAACATAGCGCTAAAACAATGGTCCGTTGTTGAAAGAAATGTTTGAGTGATACAAACAGATATGGTATCGGATAAATATTAACATCGGTTGACATCGGTAAACCGTCTAGGTTGTAAGGATGATGGAGCTGCAGCAGGTGGCCTAGTATCCGGAACTTTTTAAAAGCTGCGGATCGTCTTGAGGAGAGGAGGGTAGGAAAAAAATAGGCCAATTCAGCGCTGCTCCAGGTTTACAACATTTTATTAGTAAAGTGCATGGATGGACAATGCGTTTCGGGTGCGTACTGCTCCCTTTCATCAGGTCCAAAAGATAAGAGTCCTGTTATAGCTTTTTCCTAAATTCACAGTGAGCATACGATATGATATGGCACAGTAAAGAGTTTTCTTGTTATATTGCCTTAGTCCCTATACCTGTGAGCTTGGGAATCAGTTATAGAAGAGTGTTGTGAGCCGGCACTAGCGCTGTGTGAGCCGGCACTTTACTAATAAAATGTTGTGAACCTGGAGCAGCGCTGAATTGGCCTATTTTTTCCTACCCTCCTCTTTTACATGAAATGTCAGTTTTGAAATGAATCTTGTTACGACTTCAGTTTGCAGTTATCCATACTGATACAGATAGACGTTGGCACATTGTGGCCATTAACATGTGATGCTTGCCCATTCCTTCCAGTTGACAGGACTGGAAAAGACTAGCACCGACGCAGGGAATTCTGAAGTTTTCTAGTTTAGTCATGCAGGATTTTGTTCTCTATACTGAAGAGAACAAAGCTGCGATCTAGTCCAGTGGATGGAATTCTATTTCATCTTCAGGGGGGGTTGTAAAAATACAAAATCCACAAATATTGCGACAAAAAAAAGGAACAAAATGTTTGACTGTTCTATTCAGGTTGGTGTCTACAGCAGCTATGCAAACAGGTCACAGCATAAAGCAGCTCTCGCTGTCTCTATCACAGCAGGAAGTCACAGCACAACTAAAGCTGAATAACATAGAGCCAAAGAAAGCTATGGATAGGTCTATGTAATTGAGGAAGCTACCAAAGAAGCTAAAATGCATTGGGGCTTATTTACTAAGGGTCCGGGGACCGCACTTTTGTTGGATTTTGGAAGTTTTCGGGGTTTGCGCCGCTGGGTCAGGTATTTAACTGGGGATTATGTTGCATGCGATTGGATTGTGTCGCAGCTGCACTGGCTTTCGTGTGATGCAAATTGGGGGGAGTGTCATCGGACGATCCGACTGATTCGGACTAAGGGCGGGATTTAAGATTCTAATTGTGTCACTTACATACACTGGGAAGAAGAAGGTGAACTCTGGCAGAGCTAAGCGGGGAAGCGACACATGCAGGATATCGGACGCACAATCTTCGTGAATCGCAGCAGAGTGCATTCCGGTTGGACAATGCACTTTCGGGGATCGCGAAAGGACAGGTAAGTTAATGGAGCAAATTTACTTACCTGGTCCTGTCACGATCCCCGATTCGGATGGTCTGGCGAAGATTAAGTCTGGTGCGTGTTCCTGCATCCATCGCTTCCCTGCCGATGTCCGCTGGCATGCCCCCGATTTGTGTCGCACACAAGCCGGCGCCGATGCGCCAAAATCCGATTGCGTGCGCCAAAATCCCCTACTCGATGCGGCGCAAAACGGAAATCATCGGGAAACCTGCCGAAAATGCGCTCTGTGGACCCTTAGTAAATGAGCGCCAATGTGGCCCAATTTGTTGACCAGAAGGTTATTCATTTTGATAAATGATTGGAAAGAAAAACACAAGTTTCAAAGTGAGAGATATAATATTTTCATTTTGTTGGAATGCTATGGGGTTTTTTGAAGCCTTTTTATTACCTTAAACAAACGATTTTATAGACTTTGGTGTTTGCACTTTATCCTGCTGGACATTTTTTATGGATAAAAATGATTTAGCATTTCCATAGCATGAAAAAAAAATTTGACATGTTTTTCCTAAGAATAAGTTCACAGCCAAACACCGCCCACCTCCGACCTAATATAGGCTTCTATAAGACCAAAACCTGCCTCACTTTAGGAGTTCAATTTGTCCAGGATGCAAGCTGAGTTGATAGTGTCCCCTGTTGTCTGGCCAGCAGCTGGCTTCAAAGGCCCATTTTACGAACATCCAATGAATAGAGAAATCTACTGCTCTGGCGCGGTTTCCCCGCAGTGCTTGGTCACGTCAGATATGGAAGAGACTCCGCTATCACATAAATCAGCTGAAATCATCCGCATAGAGCTGTACAGATACAAATACTCGGTCTAATCCATCATAGATGGACAGATGTGGACACAACACTATCCCTTATCTGTAACCTTTACAAAAAGAAACAGCAGCGAGCGCCGTCGTGGTGAACAGATGGGTTAAGGCAACATCTTAAGGCTGGATAAAGTTGTTTTTCACATCCAGAACTGCCAAAATCCGCATTTAAATACAAGTTAAAAAAAAAAAAAAAAAAAGACAAATATCACCTAACAGTGTCTGGCAAAGTGACACAAGTAATTAATTTGTTTCCAGTGAAGCAGAAAAAGTCTTAAACCTGTGAATGGGGATAAGGAACTTAGTATACTATAAAACAATTTCATTTTTTTTACAAAAGTAAACTAAAAGCATACATGTACAAATAGTCTCCATATTAGGTCACTTATAGACTGCAGAATATTTTGTCTTTTATGCAGAGAAATCGATCAGAAAAGCAGCTGGATATCTCATTGTGCATTTAAAGGGAACCTGTCCCCAGGGACCTCATTTTCACTAAAGAAAGGTTGTAGAAGCCCATTACAGCTGCATTGCATATTTGCCTTTCTGCTTTCTTTATACGTCTGCATTACAATATAATTGTGCGTTTTAACTTAACTTGCACCCTAACAGAACCCTCTGTTAAGTCGCAGAGGTTGGGCTTTGGTTTGGTTACATTTAAAAAAACAAGACTTGACTTGTCTGTGCAGCAAACTCCTCAGTTCTCAGCCCCCAACACTGTGCTCTTGTACAGCTCCCCCACTGATGACAGCTCCTGTGTAGGAGCAGGAGGGAGGAGCGCAAAGATGGGGGCTGAGAAGTTTGCAGCACAGACAATTCACATGTTTTTGAAATGCATCCAAGCCAAAGCCCAACCCCTAGCACTAAACAGATGATTCTGTTAGGGTGCAAAATAAGTTACAACACACAACTATGTTGTAATGCAAATGCTTATAAAGGGCAGTAAGACATTTGCAACCTGGTGACAGGTTCCCTTTAAGCTAATTCTTTAATATCAGATTGATCATATATCAGCTTAAATAAGCGTTTCTTCTATGAGAGAAGACATTCCAGGATTGGACATTTTGGGATGCAGTGATACCTAACATGTAGGTATTTTTTTACTATTTTTCAGACCCCCTAGTGTACTTTAACCCTAGGTTTGGTTGTCTGATTGATCGAACCATATACTACAGTATGGCAGCATATGGGGGATCTTCCACCTCATTAATTACAATGTGCACATCGGGTCTGTGTATGACCCAAGGATATCACAGTAACAGAACACCGCTCCCTGATGACACCACGGGGTGCGACCATCTAAGACAATATGGTGGCACTAGTCAAGTGCTACTGGCTTTTAATGCCGCCGGCAGCTTTGCCTGCGGGCTAACACCGATCAGGGGTGTTTTTGTTGAGTGTTTGCTGCAATATGCAGCAAACGCTTACTGGCTATGGAGATGGCTCAGCCCATGAGCCCTCTCCAAAAAACCTGCAGCCGAAAGGGGTTAACAAAAATAAAGCATTTTACAGCAATTCAACCTGTCTCCCTCAGTACTACTGTTGACACTGGATATACATAACAGTGCTATAGTCAGGCAGGTCTTCCTGTGTGCTCAGATTGAAACATATCTCCTTTACTGAAGAAGCAGGGGTAAGGAGACACTTCCTGTCCAGCAGTTTGCATAGAAGACCTGCTCTACAGATAAGTGTCTTGATCAGAGGGGAAAGAGGGCATAGCAGTGCCAAGTGTGTATTTGGTTAGATAGTAGAGCCGAGTGTGTTTTTGTGTCTTATATCCTTCTTATGACTTTGATCTGGATCATCATGTGTCAGATATGACTAGAATCTTCAGTAGCTAAAAGAAAGTGTAGCTAAACCTTGTACCATTATAATCGAATCACATTTTCTAAGGCAAGCCACTAAAGGTATACACTTACACAACGTATAAGCTGCGCAGTTCTTGATGCAAGGTTGTTGAGCAGAGCAGGAAATAACAAATGAAGAAGGCATTTTGCAAAAAATAAAAAAAAAAAAGTTTCTTTCCTGAACCAAATGTCTCTTTTTCTCTGTTCACACTTCAATGGATTGGAATAAAGAAAGCATGTTTATAAAAACTAAAAAAAAACACGGATCTGTCTGAATCGGAAGAGCATAAATACTGATTTGTACTACAAAAAAAAAAATCAGCAGCAAATGTAAATGGAGATTTGGGACATTTGTACTTGTTCGTGTTACCTATATGTTTGATGAACATTAGCAAAATGAGAAATCGCCAAGATATTATAAAAAGGGCCCATAACATGCAGTGGCATCCCTCCTGCAGGTGGAGGCCATCCGAGGATATACAGAACTGTGCAGAAGTTTTAGGCAGGTGTGAAAACATGCTTTCCAAAATAGATGTGTAAATACAAGTGTTAAACAAATGTAATCTGCAGCAAGGACAACAACCCAAAACACACAATGACCGCCATCACTACAGATACAGTCCTGATCTCTACATCGCGTGTGTCTGCCATTACATGACGAGACAGAAGGAAATGAAGAGATAGATATGTACTTAGTTATACTTAGTATAAAGATGGGAGACATTTCCTAAGCCTTGTCTGCAAGTTTTCTGGCTAACAAGGCTAGTTAACAAAACATCTATAACTTTTTTATATTTCTATGTAAAGAGCTCTGTGACGGTATTTAGTATTCCATGACGTGTCCTGGGAAGTGGGAAGAAAATTTCCAAATACAGTAAAATTTGGTGAAAAAATGCATTTGCACCATTTTCTTGTGGGTTTGGTTTCTGTCAGAGAAACAGATCGTCACTACCCGATGGCATCACAGGGAGCGGCGATCACAGCCAAGATGGTGGCGCACATGTGCCGTCAGCTTTTTTTACACTCACTGGGCCACATGTATCATAGTTTTGTCTCTCTGACGTGAATTTTAGAGACATTTGGCGGCTCTTTTTTGCACCTTATGTATGATCCTGTCTTTTTACTTGTGATACATGTTCAGTTTTTCCTATCCTGTCAGGCGCAATGTTAACACATGCGTTAACGTGGCGTATATATTGCGTTTTGTAAATGCAAATGTTAACAGTAATGAAATAAGGCAAATCGCCTCTCCTCAGCTGTTGTAATTAGTCTCAAAATGGATTATAAACGCAATTAAACCGCTACGTGTGAACTCACCCTTAGAAGTAACCAATAAAAAAAAAATTAAGAATTTTGACAAAAGAGGTTACTGTGCAAAATGTTAAACATTTAAAGCATGTGAAATAATTCAAATTTACACGTTAAAATAAGGTTCATGAAAAAAAAACCTTCCTTTGCACCTGCCCTGGACCAGGTGCAGATTTGCGCCAAATTAGCGCAAAAAAGTGAAACCTAAGTGAAATGTCGCACAGAACATCTGGAAAACAATGATACATAAGACACACTGCACAAAGGTGCAGACAAGGCGTACTTGAAAAAGAACAGAGTTAAAAGTCGCAAATATGGCGCAAAAACGACAAAAGTCGCTAAAATTTGACAATTTGCCTAGCTGAAACTATGATACATGTGCCCCACTGTGTGGGAGAGGGCCAACTCCATACACCTGCAGCAGACATGTGATGTTAAAATCAATATTTCATGTGATTTTGAAGGAAATCTACCATTAAAATCCATCATAATAAACCAGGGACACTAACTCATAGATCCAGGCACTGTGATTGTGGTTTCTTATGTTTTTTTTATCCATGGCCTCCTCCCTTCTAAAATTAACTTTTAAAATACTGCTAACCCTGAATTAACAACGGATATGATTTTTGTTTATTCACTTTCCATTTTGGGTATCGATTAGGTATTGATAAAAGCAAACTATTAACACTTTTATGTGTCAACAAATTTTTACTAGGCAGCCCTTTGCCAAAAACCCAGCCAAGATTCCCTTGCACACTTGTATTCATCCTGCATGTAACTTATCAATCTCTTAATACCTGTAGGTAACGGAATATAGATCCTCTTTTCTAATCTCCTCCGTAAAGCCTCATCAATATCCCACGGGAAGTTGGTCGCAGCCAGAACCATAACCATTTTTGAGGGATCATCATTTTCTAGGGCGCCTCCGACACCTGGAATAATAAAGTAAGAAGTAGTAAACTGACAAAAAATGGCGACATGGAGGAAGCATGATCTTTATTAAATCCGCGTTTTGCTCTGAAGACTTCTTAGAATTCTGAGGCCACTTTCCATCAATCATAGAAGCTCCGCATCCACTGTACTGCTCTGCTAGTTCATCCAAGTATACATTCATAAAACACACTGTCCCAGGCAATTTCTCAAATGGCATCTGTGCACGGAGGTTTTGAAGTCTGATGCTGCAGGGCTTTACATAAAATAACTACTGTTGTACATTGCTCAGCCGAGGGAGACAGGTTATTTATATAACTGTCTCTCCTACTCTCAGACTAAAGGGGATGAAAAGTTATTAAAGGAAACACTCCAAAAGTTCTTTTATATCGAGCTCTCTCCGGCAAAATAAAGCAAAATTACATTCAAGCACTTTAGTTCTGTGCAAGGAGGCAAATGCTATTATGATGTCCGCAAATTCCTTTATATGAACCTTGTCCTCCCAGAGAGTGCACGAAAATGACTAAAAACATATTCAAGGACGGAAGTATGTGGAGTGCTACCCTTTACAGACTGGAAACGCAAATGAACAGTAAAGGGTTAAAAAAATGTCGGCACATACAGAGACACTCTCTTATATACACGTGGAAGGAGGCACACATTTAGGCTCAGTGAAAAGCAGCACAGGATAACTGGTAGTGTCCAAAAGCCAGGTGCAAACTTAGACTACACAGTGATTCATCACGGCATCTCATGCAGATTAATATATCTGGCCAAGATTTAAGCCTGTCCAAGAAAATCTCTCTATGGGGCACATTAACTATAGGCTGGCGCTCAGTGAATGAAGCAAGTGAATCAAGCTGCCCCGCCCCCTGGCACTCACCGGATCTTTTGGGAGGCTCCAGCTGATGAAGATTTGCGCCATAACATCAACAACCCGTACTGACAATATGCAAGGCCCTGTAATGCCCCCTCCTCGCCCAACAGGCATAGAGAGAGCACAGAAGTCACATCTTGTACACCTGTTTTTAGGCTGGTGGGACTAGTGAGACACCCCTTCCCAGATTTCAAAAGTTTATCTTTACACCTACTATATTTGGCACAATTTTAGCACGTGGTCATAATTTGTGGTGAAAATCAGGCCATACTTCTTCCTGTGAAGCCACAGCCATTATCCTACAAGTTGTAGAGGTCTATAAAAATATTGTGGTAAATGGCATCCGTACAGATTTTGGGATTTTTTGGAAACCCATGAAAAGTGTCTCTTAATACAGAGGACCACTGCTAATCAAACCCTATACATCCTTAAGATTTTTTACAATAGGAGTCAACAAATGAAGAAACAAACAAAAAAAAAAAACAGACTGCAGCAGGTAAACAAAAAATTTTCGTGATCCTCCATCACTCCCATTACTACTTCCTAGTCCCAGCAAAGTCTACATTCACATCACGTTGGAGCCGTCCATTGTAAGAATATGTGCGCCAAATTGCCAACCTGCGCTTGCAGCGGAGGGCTAGGACATATCCCACAGTATTCTTATACATTAGGATATGTTGATTTGTTTTTCCCCCTCCCCCCTGATAGCGGGAGGAGGATTAAACATCAGCAGCAACAAGTGTTTGGCCGCTGTCGTTGCTCAGGGTGCTTCACCAGTTATGTAAATGTCCTCATATGAAAGATTACATCATTGGGAACCACCAAGAGTGTACACTCAGCTGAGGCCGAGGATGGATGCACTACTATTACCTCCATGCCCCATGCCTACAGTAGCCTATGTGGAATGTATACATGTATACTTCAGGAAGAATCAGGATAAAAAGTCACAGTATTCCTGATGAAATACTACTTTATACGGGGTATTATTAGGTGTAGCGGAGTCACTGAATAAGGTCTACCATCCTTTTACCAACATGTAAAATTTGACATGTACATATTGGGCTATTGCAATATATTTAGATGTGGCTTTAATAAGAAGACCTCATACCATCCATTTGGATAAGCAGCTCTGACTTGACTCTCCGACTGGCTTCATGTTCATCTGAAGTTCCCCTGCGACTGCAGATCGAGTCAATTTCATCAATAAAAATAGTGGTGGGGGCATAAAATCTGGCCTGTGTTGAGCGGTATAAAAAGAGGAAACATGTATAAAAATATGTTTGCAATAGGCCACATATTTAAAATATTTTACCTTAGCCCCCCATTTGAAGACAAAGTTAGAATGTGAAGGTAATAAAAACATACAATGCATTCTCTTCTATTTTGGACCCTGCCCTTTTATATAGAAAGTCACCTTGTAAGTAGTAACACGGGAGATCCAATTTAAGTCACGGAAATCGGCAAGAAATGTTATAGCTCCTCATTAAGGAGCCTCATAAAGAATGACACTTCCTGTTCTGTGGAGATCACTTCTTGGCAATCGTCTCATTATTTGCACAAGATAATACATGTACAGGCAGACCCCGGGTTTGTACTTATGTTGAATTTGTATGCAAGTCGGAACTGTATATTTAAATAATTGTAGCGCCAGACAAAATTTTATTTTTGTCCCAGTGACAATTGGATTTTCAAAATTTTGGGCTCTAATGGGACCAAGGATTATAACTAAAACTTTATTACAGACACCTTACAGCTGATCATTGCAGCCTGGGACTATAGTAAAGCATTCAGAGAGCTTCACCAGTAGGGGACCGCCTCAATAGATAAATCATGGACCATTCTCACACCTGTGATGGTGATAGTCACAGGTCCCCCCCCCCTCCGACCTCCCTACAGAACTTCATTTGTATTTTTTGTATTTTTACGGGGCGCTCCCACAATAATCTCCCACAGAAGTCAACAGACCATATCCAAACTACAAGAATTTTCCCCAATTATTTGTTCCTAGCTTGGAAAAAAATAAATAAATAACCACTTGGAATTGGAATATTCCAAGTCCAAAAACCACTTGTCTTTGAGTTGACAAGAGTCGCATATTACACGTAATGTAATGTTAAAAAAATAAGTCAATTCATTCAAATTATTTTGAGCAATGATTCAGTTTTAAAAGAAAACTTGATCCTCCTTTACAGACATGACAATAGTAGAAAAACAGTCAAACTAAACCACACAAAGAAACCTACCATTTCAAATAATAAGCGCACCAACTTTTCAGATTCTCCCCTGTATTTAGATGTTAGGGTTGATGAGGAAACGTTAAAAAATGTTGTTCCACATTCTGTCGCTACGGCTTTGGCCAACATAGTCTTACCAGTACCGGGTGGTCCGACCATTAAAACACCCTAAAGAAAGGGAAGAATAAAAACAGATAACTTTATTACCATAAGAAAGCAAAAAAGAGACCATCATCAGTTTATATCCCACTAAACTAAGTGCCCTCATGTAGGGTATGAAATATCCTTTCTAAAATGTCCTCTTATGTGAAATCTCACATGTTTAACTAATAAAAAAAAATCTCCAAAGTTAAGTGAAATGAGCAGAGAAGAGTCATTTATCTAAGATGAGTCAAGTTTAGAGGCTGCATGGGGAGTGTCACTTCAGGCGCCCCTATTTTTAGTTCTATAGTACCTGGAAAAATGGTGTCATATTAAAGAAAAGCATCTCATGTTTAAGAACACATTCTGGTTCTGTGAGCTACTGCGCCAGATATACAGACCGTTAAAAAAAGGGAATTAAATGTAGTTGGAAGTGTGGGCTGCAGATTAAAATCAATTTCCCCTTTTTTATCTGCCTATATATCTTGTAATGTAGCTCACAGAACCAAAATCTGGTAACAGGTTCCCTTTGTTTATTGTATTTCTTAAATTATAAATAAAGCAAAAAAAAAAGACTTTTAGAAAAAATTGATGATGGTAACGATTATGCCATCTACCACTTTTGAATATCCCAAAATCTACAAAACATAAACAAAAACAAACTTTCCAATAGAGGACTGTGCCCTCTACACATGGGAGAGAAGAGTTCCACAAACTCACTGCTGTATCTCAGGTGTATGAGGACCTTCAAACTCCCAGGTAACAGGTAAAGGAAATCTACCACCAGGATGAAGCATTGTAAACCAAGCACACTGACATATTGGTGTGTGCCTCTGGCAGGATCTGCTTATCTTTTAGCTTCGTATGCCCTTGTTTTAAGAAAAAAAGGATTTAAAAATTTAGCAACTGAGCCTGAGGGGCTCCAGTTTCAATTGAGTCTGAAGCCCCTCGGGTTCATTGCATAATTTTTAAAACCTTTATTTTAATAAGAAGCTAAAAGAAGACCAAAACCTGCCAGAGTGAGAACACACCAGTATGTCACAGTGTGCTTGGTTTACAAACCTTCATCCTGGTGGTAGATGACCTTTAAAGGGATTTTTCATGCTTGCAATAGGTCATTAGTATCGAACAGCTGGGGTTTGACACTTAGAGAAAGGATCTTGTGGTCCACCTTCTTTCTATTTGTGGCTGGCCCCAGGAACCACTATTGCCACTATTCATTTAAAGAAAATCTACCATCAAAATCCATCATGATAAACCAGGGACTCTTACTCATAGATCCAAGCACCGTGACTGTGGTAATCTTCTTATATGTATTATCCATGGCCTCCTTCCTTCTACAATCAACTTTTATAATGATGCTAATGAGCTGGAAGTGCTCTTGGGAGTGTTACCAGAGCCCCTACATGCTGCAGCTGTACAGGTTGTCATACTGTGCGGGGAGCACTTCCCCCAATCACAAACTTCCTCTGTCGCAGTGATATTACATCAAGCAGAGGAAGGGTGAAGTGCTGAGGGAGCATTAAAAGCTATAGTATGGGGAGGTTCTCTGTTAACACCCGCAGGAGCCCTTCAGGCTCATTAGCATAATTTTAAAAGATGATTTTAAAAGGAAGGAGGCCGTGGATAACAAATATAAGAACATTACCACATTCACAGTGCCTGTATCTATCCATTCTTGATTTGGATGGTAGATTTCCGTTAAATAAGAGCTAAGCTGCAGGTCATCAATATCACAAAAGTGAAAAACCCCTTTAAGCCAAGCTGAATTCTAGGTGCTTACCTTCCCCTTCCCATTAACATTCAAAAATGTGATCTTGGATTTATTCCACCTCCATCTTACCTTCCATGGTCTCCTAATTCCCTTAAAAAAATCTGGCATCCACATGGGAAGGACTACAGCTTCTCTTAGTAATTTCTTTGCTTCTTCCAGGTCGGCGATATCTTCCCTATTCCAAGACAAGTAAAGAGCGAAGGAGTGAAATATTCAGAAATTAAGAAAAGACAGAGCATGCACTATCTTTGCCCATATATATGGCCGTGCAGCTAGAATTTTCTATGGAGAGGGACGGGGGCGAGCAGCGCTGTGTACCCACATGTTCGTGTGCATGGAGCCTTACCTAGAATTACTACACCTACTGCCTGCATGGTCCTTCGGTGAGGCCAGAATAGTACATCTTGCATAAAATTTCACTAGCTGAATTCCATCTTTGTTAGCAAGATGGACATAAATTCACTAAACTGTCACATTACATGAACATTCTATGGAGAGGGGGGCTCATGAACCCTCTTCATACATCCTTAAAGGGTTTTTCCCACGAAAGAAAATTCTCAAATTCCAAATCCCCTAGTGATGTTTACGCAATAAAGATCATTTTTAACCCCTTATGTTACAATTTTACTCAGTTTTATTGCTGTTTTAGCTCCTATCACTCAGTGCTGGTCAGTGTAATATTCCAGAGTGTGGGCGGAGAAACTCTAAGCAGACACTTAATGATCCATCTAGTGCTGTGAGATGCTGTGTGCAATGTGCTTAGATTATCAGAGCCCAGGTTTATCTACACTTTTATTTAGCTTCTGAAAATGTGTACACCAGGACTGATAGAGACAGGTTGGAATTATATCTGTGAAATGCTGTATTTTTGTTAATAACAGTGAATTAGAGAATGTGTTATATGGTTATCCTGAACATATTTAAGAAAGGGGTTGTCTTTGTGGAAATACCCTTTTAACGGCATTATGAAATACATATATGTCATAATGTGTTTAGGGGCTTAAAGGAACACTCCAGCCAAAGTTGATTCGTTGAATAATACATGGTGCAGGGCCTGAACTCGCTTTCCCTGTATTCCTAGAACCTTGCTAGAACCTACAGTCATGTTCCTCCCTTCAGGCCCAATACATTGAATCACCTGTGACTGGAGTGTTCCTTTAAAAGTTAGGTATGGCTTCTTTAAAGGAACCCGTTCTCTCCTCCTTTTGTCTTCGGTCCTTCTGCGATGTCTGAAGTTTTGTTTGTCTGGTTATCTTTCATTTATAAGATCAAGAAATTCCCTCATGCACAAAACAAACATTTTATTAGCGGCTCACAAATCAGGCCCTGAAATGCAGCTTTGTTGTAAATACCATATTACATTTCAAGTGACTGAAATATAAATTCACGGCGAGGTGTAGGATTTTGCCGGCTTAAGTGTAGCTCTGTGTTTTGCTCAGGCGTTGATCACTTAAGCCAGTAACAATTTACAAAAGTATATTTCTAAAGAGCGTGGATTTTCCTGCATCGCTGCATTCGGCGCCCTACGTATCCGCTTTGCTGGAAGCAGCGTTTCATGCCGCATCCATTCTCTTTATTTCAGTGCGGGCAGATATAATAAAATGTCAGGGCCACTTTCCTCAAGCTGTAAAATAAACCCTAGCGTGGCTGACATCTGCTAACCAACCAAGGACAGAAGCCTGGCAAAGACAAGGGCGTTGTGCATGGGGGTCAAGATGACAAAACCAACACACTGTACAAGGTACCGAATACAATATGCCCAATTATAACTCCTTAAAGTCCTGGATTTTTCACCATTCAAGAATTTTTTTTTAGGAGTCTTCTCATTATCATTTGTCAAAAACAAATGATAATCAGAGATCCAAGACGTCTTCTTCTGGCACTACGGTATTTTTCGGACTATAAAGTGCACCGGATTATAAGGCGCACCATCAATAAATGCCTGCTCAAACATCTAGGTTCATATATAGTCCGAAAAATACGGTAATAACTTTTTCATACTTCGGGTACGGAGCTGCACAACCTTTTGATCACTTTTTATTACGGTGATAAAGTGGCATTTTCAACTTTGGCCGCTATGTTCTGTTAAACGCTGGGAATAACCATTATTATAATTTTGATAAACCGGACATTTTGCAACGAGGCAATACCGAACATGTTTATGATTTTTACTGTTTATTTTTATATTAGTTCTAGGGAAAGTTCAAGGGAAAATAGGGTAGTTTAACCCTAGGTTGTCACATTTAGCCCACCATATACTGCCTACTGCAGTATGGCAGTATATCGTGATTTTTCACATCACCTATTACACAGTGCAAATCACACATTGTAATAGATAGGCTAAAACAAGACAATGGGGCAGATTTACTTACCCGGTCCTGTCGCGATCCCGCGGTGCGTTGTCAGACGAGTATTCGGGTCTGCCGCGATTTACTAAGCCCGTGTGCCCAAGTTCCTGCATCCGTCACTTCCGCGCCGTGGTCCGCCGGAGTTCACCTTCTTCCTGGTGCATGTGAGTGCTTGATCTTGCGACACAATTCCTTTTTTAGATTCCGCGGTTTGTCCGAATCCGTCCGGTTGTCTGACGGCCCGTCCCCGATTTCTGTTGCGTGGAAGCCAGCGCCGATGCGCCAAAATCCGATCGTGTGCGCCGAAAACCCAGGGCAATTCGGCGCAAAACGGAAATCATTGGGAAACCCGACGAAAATGCCTCCGACGGACCCTTAGTAAATGAGCCCCAATATCGTGGTAAAAGATTGCGTAAAGGGGAGCACTGATCTAAGACAATATGACGGTGCTCATGTGCCGAAGGGCTAACACCGCAATCTGTGTTGCAGCAAACACCCAACTTGTATGGATATGCCTCAGCCAATATGTGACATATCAATAAATCAAGTCGATAAGGGGTTAAAAAAAACTGGGTGGAAAAATCAGAGCTTGTTTTTTTTCCCCCACAGCCATTTATAAAATGAAAGCTGAGCTCTCATTGGTTTCATGGGGAACTAGAACAGTTTTACCTCAGAAACTTCTGATAAATCTCCCCAATGGGGTTCTGTAGGGCCTTTAAGGATAAATAGAACAGTTTCAGAAATTTCTGAGCTGCAAAGACTACGCTGATCAATTAGAGTCATTGATATTAGAGTTGTAGTAAGACTACTTGAACATACCAATGGACATTGGGATTCCTAGAGATGATGTCCCGCTCCAAGGCTTCAACAAGATCCTTGTCGTATCCGGCACCATCAAACTTCTTCAGCTCATTTTCTCCGGGAACATCTTGCTGGTTTTTTCGGCCCTATAAAATGATATAAAATCAGGATTAACACAGCTGGAAAATGGCTAACAATTCTGGGTACTATACATTTATGCTACTACAGAACACAATTTGCTGCTTTGTACAGAGTGTGTGTGGACCTTGTACATAAGATTTTCTTTCTTCACAAGTCTTTGCAGTAATCCTTCGCACGCAGAGAAAAGCTTAGGAAATGTGGAGAGTGCTTTATAAATGAGGAAAGTAAAACGTGAGAAAATTTCCAGAACATTTCTTTCCTTTCCAATACTTTATGCCCTTCTATAGAAATGCTCATAAAACCGATTATATAGGTGATAGAATCAAGTATAAGGGGCGGATATTTGCTTATATTGTAAGCTAATAAAATCATGGGGCAGCAGATATTGTGCCGCCATGATTCAATAGCTGTTAGCCATCTGCAGAGGAGAGGGCAGAGGGAGCTGTGCAGATAGGGTCCTATGTAAAATCTTTAGGTAGCACATTTTAGAGCAGGAGGAGTTGAACGCATTGTACGGATAGTGTCCCATCTACAAGCAGCATGTTATAGAGCAGGAAAAGATGAGAAAATAGGACACTATGTACAATCTTCAGGCAGCATATTATAGAGAAGAAGGAGCTAAGCAGATTGTACATAGTGCCCTAACTGCTTAGCTCCTCCTGCTCTATAACATGCCTTCTGCAGATAGGACACTATGTACAACATGCAGGCAACATTGCAGAGCAGCATGTTATAGAGCAGGAGGAGCTGAACTGATTGTACATAGTGCATTATCTGCAGGACGGTGTTATAGAGCAGGAGCAGCTGAGCGATTGTACTCCTTCTGAACAGTCTAAGGGTTGCAACCTTTGAAATTCATACATGACGACCACATTAAGAGGAAGCTTTGGGGGCCCCTTCATCCAGTAGTAAAAATATCTGCCTCTAATGCCACATTTGGCTCATTTAGACTGCACACATGGATACACTATACATAGGACACACTGGGGCAGATTTACTTACCCGGCCCATTCGCGATCCAGCGGCGCGTTCTCTGCTCTGGATTCATGAAGGTTTTATGAAGGTAGTTCCTCCGCCGTCCACCAGGTGGCGCTGCTGCGCTGAAAATCATCTGAACGTGCCGGAATACACCGAGATGGACCAGGTGAAGGTAAGCGCTTCCCAAGCGACACATTTTCGGTTTTTAAATGCGGCGGTTTTTCCGAATACGTTGGGTTTTCGTTCGGCCACGCCCCCCGATTTCTGTTGCTCGCATGCTGGCGCCGATGCGGCACAATCCGATCGCGTGCGCCAAAATCCCGGGGGAATTCAGGTACAATCGGCGCAAATCGGAAATATTCGGGTAACACGTCGGGAAAACGCGAATCGGGCCCTTAGTAAATGACCCCCACTATGTGTAAGGTACTGAAATTCTGAAAATACAACTATTTTTTTTACAACTCTTAAAAGTCATTTTAGTTGTAATAGAATAGAAATTTTAGATCAATTCATTTTGACAGATCCGAGTGGAAATATCTTGACGGATTTATGGGAAGACATTACTCCATGCTTTCTTGTGATGAGATAGATTGGTTCCTCAAGTAGTTTATTTGAGAGACAGGCCAAGGACAGAATGTACAGATTTTGGGAAGTGGGAGACTGTAAATGGTATATACCATACTCCAGGGAAATATCTCACAACAAAAATTCTGATAGAAATGACCAAGTGAATTGAATAGAAAAGGTAGATTTTATCACATCAAGTAACTTAGAAGGACACAATTTTGTTAGCAAACTTTGTGCAAATCAATAGGATAATACTGTACAAGAAACTCTGGAATTATCTTCCAGAGTGTGAAAATCGTTTCAGGTATCAGTTTGTTCGCCTGATATAAGGTATCAGTTTGTTCGCTGGTGTATAAGCCGAGTTTTTCAGCACAAAAAATGTGCTGAAAAACGTCCCCTCGGCTTATACACAAGATATATATATATATATATTACTTTAAAAATAATAAACTTATATACTCACCCTCCGGAGAGCCCGATGTGCAGCGCTGCTCCCCCGATGTCCGCGCGGCTCCTCTTCTGGCTTCCGCGCCTATTTTCTTTCTTCTCTAATATCGTGCTGGGCACCGCCATGTTTTTCTCCTGGGCGGTGCCTAGTATGACGTCAGCAGCGGCGCGTCATACTATGCGCCTGCCGGGAGTGGACAATGGCGGTGCCCAGCATGATGTTACAGAAGAAAGAAGACGAGCCGCGCAGACATCGGTGGAGCAGCGCTGCACATCGGGCCACCGAAGGGTGAGTATTTTTTTTTTTTTTTTAATGCTGGGCAGGCTGTATACTACTGGGGGCAGGATGAGGTGGCTGTATACTACTGGGGCAGGCTGTATACTACTGGAGGCAGGCTGTATACTACTGGGGGAAAGCTGGGCTGGTTGTATACTATAGGGGGCAGGCTGGCTATATACTGGGGGGGGGTCTGTGACCAATGCATTTCCCACCCTCGGCTTATACTCGAGTCAATAGGTTTTCCCAGTTTTTGGTGGTAAAATTAGGGGTCTCGGCTTATACTCGGGTCGGCTTATACTCGAGTATATACGGTATATATATTATATACATCTCCAACCAAAAATGGAGCAAATTTTCACCATTTCACTGCATTTGAAATTTTTTCCCGCTTCCCAGTATTGGGCAGGGAATATTAAACACCATCACTATAAAGGTCACCGAGCTCTTTATGTGTAAAAATAAAAAAGTTATAGATTTTTGAAGGTGGGGAGTGAAAAGTGGAAATGAAAAAAACAAAAAAGAGCAGGTCATTAAGGGGTTAAAGGGACCTATAAGGTCTTTGTTGGGACATTTGGTCTCCAATAAGATATATCTACCGGTATACGTATTATCAGTTAAGAATGTTCTTACTTTGATGTGTCATTTGATGGTTGCAAAAACACATTAGAATGGTTTGGAGAGTACAAAGTAGAGTAACAAAGTACAACTTACACAATCTGCAGTATATAACAGAAGCCACTACTTGCTTTATGATTGTGGACCTCCAGGTTACTCAGCACTGATGACACAATTACAGAGAGAGTCCATTAGTCTGTACAGGAAACATTAGCTCTTAAAGCAGGAGCAGAAAACATGAACTTATTTCCCCTCAGAAAAAGTAAATCTTTTCACAAATCCATTTTCCGCCTGCCATCTAGTGACCATGAACTGTATGTTTCAAAAGGTAAAAAAAAAAATCAGAATATCATAGGAATAAAGGGAACCTGTTACATATATACTTGTCAGGTCTGAGGATGTAGACGTCTGCTCGCCAATAGATAGAGGTAAATGAAATAAGGATTGGGCATGTTGAATTTTACAGATATCTTTTAAAGGAATCTTCTTTCCTATTTGGAAAGGGAAATAAAGAGTCTTAAAAGTTATCTGGCGGCAGGTTGTTGTAGTAGCAGCAGTAGTAGAAGGAGCAGCAGTAGTAGTATCAGCAGCAGTAGTTGCAGCAGCAGTAGTAGTAGAAGTAGTAGTAGTAGTTTTAGTAGTAGTAGCAGCAGCAGATCCAAAAACTCACAATTTAGGGCTCTCAATCAGAATGGAAGGGTATGTGGAGACCCTCCTGCTATACATCTTTGGGGTATTGCCATTGGAAATATTCGTCAGCCAAACAGAGATTGAAGGTTTATGTCCCGGACAATAAACTATACTACACTATAAGACAGTGGCCGAGACTAAAAGCTATGGATCAGAAAGATGTATGGAAAAGGTCTAAAAAAAATCTAGGATAAGGAGAGGGCAGGTTGATCAGAAGCCGTGTCAATGTCCATCACAAAAGTCGATCCTCTTCTGTTCAGTAAAGCATCAGAATTTCATGGATGAGCTCTTGCCCCCACATTCTAATTTATTTTGTGGTCAGAACTTTTCTTGCCAATTGGATATGGTGGGTTAAAACAGGTTTTCTTTGTGGTTTGGGGAAAAAAAATTGGATAAAGTGGGTCCACAATCACTCTTCTGCATTTTCTAGGTATCCTCATCCTAGTCTATATTAAGGGATACAATTTATCTAGGAAAAGATGGAATAGAGAAACCTGAGGATTCCTCCAGTTCAACAAGATCACTTTCCTACTCTTCATCACAACTGAATAGGTTTATCTGGTCAACAGCAAAAAAAGAAAAGATAGGTCCCCCAGCTGCACAGTTAATAATAATAATTTCCTTTATCTGAACATCTAAAAATGCAAAGACGTTACTATCTGTACTTAACATCGGACGCGTTTCGGGGCCCTCCTTTTGCCCGAAAAAGCATCAGCTATTACGTACATATAGTCATGTCTTTGCAGTTTAACATGGTTGAATAAAGGAAATTATTTAACTGCGGAGCCAGGACTCATCTTTTCTATTTTTGCTGTTGAGTTTTATGGCAGCCTAGGCCCCGAGCACAGAATTTAAATGGGACTCAGCTGAACACAGCAATTGGACGAGCTGTGGAAGATGTAGCCGGAATAGCAGCTTTTCACTGAACGGCTTTATCTGGCATTTACAAGGGGCTCATTGTCTGTTTTTGCAGTCTGTATGTCATCAAGATGGAATGCGTTGCCGCATGTTCGCAAAAACGGTCTTTGTGATATTCAGATCTCATCCGTTTTTTTGCATTACAAAACAGAAGGTGGCAAATGATGTCACCAGTTTGTCCTAATCTCTTGAAGGGTCACATGATAGTGATACACTGCAGCTGATCTGCAAATATGGCCGGTGACATCAATATAGCATTCATATTTTTCACATTCCCATATTCCCTTCTACATGAAGGTCTGTAAAAATTGGCAGGAATAAGGTCATCTCTGAGTTTTCAACAGCATCCACACTGATCCACGCAGTTGGGGCATGTCTCACTGTGCTGAAGACTGGACTGCAAGAATCAGGATGATGCCAAACATGGCGTTTTGAACCCGTTTTTGGTCCGTTTTTAAGCAGTCCATCCTTTTTGACCCATTTTAATTAAGATAATTGGTAAAACCTGTCAAAATGGATCCTTTTTTTAACGCATGCGTTTGACAGACTGCTTAAAAACGGACCAAAAACGGGTTCAAAATGCCATGCGTGGCATCACCCTCATAGTTATATATGGTGCTAGGAGTCCTTTATATCAACGTGATAGTCATGTCCCATCCTCTGCACTGATGTCACTATGGGAAAACATGGCACCCACAGCAAAGCGTTTTACCCCTAAAACCAGAGGTCTAAAAATTCAGCTCATAGGGTCGCTCCTTTGGCCTATAACCTTCTGCCGGAGGGCATCAGTCACTTTGGAATGGTACACCATTTTTGCAATGTCAGTATAAACTGGAAAGTTAGACTGCCAGTTGATTATGGTTTGTCAGATAATTATGGAAATTAGCATCAGATGCCAAATTAAGGGCTCTTTTACATTGGTTGTTTTTCACATCTGTGGTTCAGTGATTTTCATGGATGTCTCACAAAGCCATCATTTTAAATGGGTGTTTTCACATTGGCTCATTTTTTTAATGATCCGTCGTCCATTGAAAAAATTTTGAAACCTGTCCTATTTTTTAAATTGATGCGGATCTCGGAAGGCAATAGAAGTCTATGGGTCCGCAATAAAAACTGATAAAACAAACAGTTTTTTTTTCCACTAATGAGACTGAGAAACCAGGTGTCATGTTTTCAAATCAATATTAAAGGGCATCTACCACCAGGATAAGGGATTGTACGCAAAGGAGTCTGAGGGGCTCCAGGCTCCATTAACACCAATGGAGCCCATCAGGTTCATTTGCATACATTCTTTCATCCTGGTGGTAGATTTCCTTTAAATTGTAACTGTAAAGTTACTGAAAAAAAATAGTTTTGGCACAGCTGGAGAGAGCCTTTGACAACAATTGCGTCGATACCTGTATCATGCTGCTGGCTTTTTCCTCACCTTAGATACAGGCTGATATATCTATCATCCTTTCTTATAAAACAGTAGTTACTCACCGGTAATGATGTTTCCTCGAACCACGACGGCACCAACCAGAGAGAGGGATCCGCCCCCAGGGACAGGAAACCTGAGCATAAAAAACATGCTCCTCCTATTCTGCCTCAGTGTTTACAGAGACTTGGAAGAGCCATATCATTAGTACATCAGAAACATACAAATCTATATATCGTTTTCCATGTATGCGTAATTTATATATATAAAATATATATATATATATCTTTTTTTTTTTTTTTTTTGCAACACCCGTGAATTATCCTATAGAAACATAGATTTAGGAAAGAACACCCTGGGTGGGAATATACCAGGTGCCGTCGTGGTTCGAGGAAACATCATTACCGGTGAGTAACTACTGTTTTCCCCTTCACCACGACGGCACCAACCAGAGAGATTTTCAGAGAAAAGTATTAGGGAGGGATAACAGAGGAGAGAACCTTCCTCCCAAAAGAAAGTTCAGATGACCCCGCCACATTCACCCGATAATGTTTGAAGAAGGTGTGGGGGGTAGTCCAACATGCAGCCTGACAAATTTGGTTGGAGATTTCGGGAGTGGAGATTAAGTCGGTTACTCCTTTTGTAATTTTCTCTTGTTTCTCTAGAGGAAGGAAGGATTTTTGACACTGGGAATCCAGCAGTACGCCCAGGAATCTTTTTTGTGTTGACGGGGTTATACAAGATTTTTCTAGGTTTCTGACCCAACCTAAGAAATCTAGGATTCTGCATACCCTGTCTACCTGGTTCCTTACTGCTTGTTCTGAGGAACCAACTAGTAGGAAGTCGTCTAAATATGGGATGAACAGACCTGGATCTTTTCTTATAAAGGTTGCCATTTCTGAAATAACCTTTGTAAAAACCCTCGGTGCGATGGCTATGCCAAAGGGAAGTGCTCTGAACTGGAAATGCAAGATCCTTTGATCTATTTGAACCGCAAGTCTTAGGTACTTCTGGTATTCCGGATGAATTGGAATATGGTAATAAGCGTCTGCCAGGTCTACTGACGCCATAAAACATCCCGGGAATAGCAGATTTACCGTGGACTTTAAAGTTTCCATTTTGAAACTTGGGATCTGAAGATGTGAATTTAAACCTTTTAAGTTTATTATAGCTCTTAATGACCCGTTGGGCTTTTTCACCCAGAAAAGAGTTGAATAAAATCCTTGACCCTTTTCCCCCGACGGTACCTGACACAGTACCTTTTTGGAAAGAAGAGTAGCAATTTCTGACATCATTGCTAGTCCACCTTTTCCGGACGGGACCTTTGTAATTCTGAATCTCTGAGGAGGGAGAGTTGTAAAGTCCCAGGTTATCCCTTGTGAGATGGTACTTAGGATCCAGTTGCTGTCTGATATTGTTTTCCAGGCCGGGAGGAAAAAGGAGAGTCTTCCTCCTACCTGGGGCCTCATGTCACTGTGGATGGGAACGGGCCAGTTTGGATTGATTCCTAGATTGGTTAAATAAGAACCCTCTATTCCTCTGAGGTGGTCTGGAGGAATTTGGTCTAGAGTCTCTCTCTCCTTTCAAACCTTGCCCTACGAAAGGACCGAAAGGATCTTGATTTATAGGGAACATAAGGGGAAGGGAATCCTTTCCTCTTATCCCCTGCTTTTTCTAGTAAATCATCCAGGATGGGACCGAATAAAAAATTTCCATTACAGGGTATACTACACAGTCTACTCCTAGAGGCCAAATCGCCCGACCAGTCTTTTAGCCACAGGGCTCTTCTTGCAGAGTTTGATAGTGTCGCAGATCTTGCTGATAGTCTCAGACTATCAATCGAGGCGTCTGCTAAAAGAGCTGCTCCTTTCTGTATATTTGAAATAGAGGACTGCAGATTTTCTCTAGGGACTTTATTATGTATATCATTCCCCAATTGGCCTAACCACATCAATACTGCTCGGGCCGTGCAAGCGGCTGCCACGGCCGGTTTAAACGCATTTGTAGAAGATTCCCAAGTTTTTTTAAGTTATCCATCCGCTTTCCTATCTAAAGGATCCTTTAGGGAACTAATATCTTCAAAGGGTAGAAAAGCCCCACGGGCCATTTTTATGATTGAAGCATCCACCTTTGGTGGAGGGCCCCAGGATGAAGTATGATCCGAATCAAAAGGGTATTTCCTTTTAATCGCTCTGGAAATAAAAGATTTCTTGTCAGGGTTTTCCCACTCCTTTGAAATTAATGTGGAAATAGTGTTGTGAATGGGAAAAGTGCATTTTTTCTTTTCCGCTAAACTTTCAAACATAATGTCCTGGACCGATTTTGGTTCTTTCTTTTCCTCAATGTCTCATCTTGAATTATACCCTCTTCTTCAGAATTTGAAGGGTCTTCCAGGGCTGTTACAGTGGAAGGACCCGGAAGATTTTTATCCGGTAATATAGGTGCCGGATTAATAGTTTCTTTTACTGTCAATTGGACCTCTTCTCTAATTACTGAACGAAGGGTCTCAAGCCATGAGGAGGATTCCTCTGAGATAATCTTTCCAATGCAGGAAGAACACGTATTTTTTTCATAACCAGACGGCAACTTCCTACTGCACATCCTACATTCCCTGTGGTGTGTTTTCCTAGTGGCTTTCTTGGGAGTATCTTCTCCCTGAAACCATTAAGAATCAGAACATTAGTGTGTGTAAGGAAAAATGCCCCATCGGGTAACTCACCACACCTTCATTCTCCTGGCCTGAGCTGCAAAGCACCGTATGCTTACTGTTGCATGGCCCTTAAATTTGAAAAAAATCCAGCCAGGCCACACCCCCTTCCGGTTCCTGACATGTCGGCTCGATCTTCTATTGCATATACACATATGCACAGAACGAGCCCAGCCTGCTCAGAAATAGTAACCACCGGGGTTCCCTCCCCTGCCCTCACGCTGCATACCTCCGGTCCGGGCAGCACACCGATGCGACCCGGAAGTGAAGAGTGACCACTTCCGGTCGCGCGAATCCGGAACACCAGCGTGCTGCACATCCGGCCGAGGCGCAGGACAGGAGGAGAGGTCCACGTGGAGCCGGCTTCTTTCCCGGAGAGACGCGAAGCGCCCCTCGGTGAGTCCAAACTGGGGGCACCCGGCGGAACCAACCAGAGGTTCCATCAGCCCACGCTCAGGTCCCTTCCAGGGACAGGAAACCACTGAGGCAGAATAGGAGGAGCATGTTTTTTATGCTCAGGTTTCCTGTCCCTGGGGGCGGATCCCTCTCTCTGGTTGGTGCCGTCGTGGTGAAGGGGAAAATCATATTCAGCTATTCCTAAAGTGGGTGGCACTTCCTGGTTGTGACATAAGCTTAGGGCATTGAGGCCCGAGAACTGAGAGCATTCATATAATCATATAACTCAGAACAGCATGTTTGTAATAGGTCAACCTGAAGTATATGACGAGTCACCTACTCATGACATCAATCAAGATCTTTGCCAGACACTAAGGCCTTTCACATGAATCAGAACAGCATGTTTGTAATAGGTCGACCTGAAGCATGTGATTAGTCACCTGCTCATGACATCCCTCCTCAAGTCCTGTTTTCTTTCACTCTTCTACTACTGACCTTCCTAACAAGCCTCCTCTCTGGTTTTCCATGGTAACCAGAAAGCATGGCAAATGGAGATCAACCTGGACAAGGTAAAATCTCTACTAGCAGCAGATGCAGATGGCTAATTAAAGTAAATTAGAAAATCGCTTATTTTTGTTTAGTGCAATTTGGCAAAAGTTTTTATACTTTTACAGTTGTACTTTAAACCTTCAGGTTTTTTTTAATACATAGAGACAAAATGGAAGCAAACCGGAGATACAACCAAGACAAAACACAATGGATGCGCAACGGAAGGGCAGCACCAACCCCAGTGTGAAACTACCCTAACACCAACAACTTGCAGTGCTAGGAGGGTGCGTTCATAGGTCTACTTTTTCACATGCAGTTTTTGATTTCCAAACCAGGAGTGGAGTGAAAAGGAGAGAAGTTGAAGCTTCTATATCTAATTTACATATTTATTCTGTGCTTTAGTATAAATACAATTTATGAAATAAGCTTAAAAATACTGCAATTTTACTCATGTCTACACAATGACCTTGACATTTAGAAAATTTAGTGTTTATTATATTTATTGTATGTGAACACACTTTAATCAGTTGAATTCTGCAGCAGATTTTACAAGGAATCCACATGTAATATCTGTATATTTTGCCGCAGACCCATATGGGATAAACTCAATGACGTAAGTTGATTTGCGGAAAAGATGAACGTGTACCTGTAGCTTTGTGCCACATGTGATTTAGCTCACAGACTATTGCCTATACTTGATACAAGGGGCAATTGTGATGCAGAGCAATACTGAATATACATATTTATATCCCTTCATGCCATTCATACAAAAAACATTCACAGTGGGTAGGAATTTGAATCCCCGCCCCCCCCCCCCCCCCTGTTGTGAGCTATGCAGGTGAAAACGCAGGTTAAATGAAAAAGATAAAACGATACGCTGCAGAAAAAGACTAAAAAATCTGAAGTGTCAAAGCCTCTAGGGAACAATGTGCGAGGAAAGCTGAAAGTTGTGTAGTTATAAATGACTTTCTCTGGGATCTGCAGAATACTTGTGGCTACATTACTTCTTGCTGCATAATGAATGCATAGTATGCATTAAAATCCTGCCAGAATTAGAATTGACTCTTTCCATTAAACACGTTATTAATGTACAAAGTAACAGCCAGCAAAAACAAAAACGATTAAGTGGCAATGCAATAAACCAGCTCAGCGCTAGGCTTATTTATTGACATTCATCTGTTCAGCCCAACTAACACCTGTATATCGGGAATGAGCCGCCCTGTAATCTATGGACGCTCCATTAACCCCGTCTAGGAGCCGTAATGCAGCTGGCCCAAAGCCTGGAGACCTCATGCTCCAAGTAACTTACTTAGAAAGAAAACCAGGACAAAACTCTAGCAGCACAATCCTTTCCACAATGGGTATATGTAAGCCACGTAGAATTTGGTGTGCCAAAATTCATGGGCGAACTGCCAGAAGAGTGCATCACATTGCTGGTCATACACCTGCAGAATTGGGGGCACATGTCCTCACACTGCTGGGCTCTTGGCTACCTGAGTGAAGTTGGCCCCCCCACCTTGTTCAAATCAAACAAAATTGGTGTCAACCGTTTGTGCAGCAAAAATTTCCGTTTGTGCCGCTAAGGTTTTTAAGATTTTAATGAAAGTTTCCAGAGGTCCTCAGAGGTCAACCAGCCCTCCCACATTGCCCAAACCAAACAAAGCTGGTGCCAATCAATTCCGCTATGTTTGTGCTGGTTTGTGCTGTTAAAAATTTTTTTGTGCTGCTTTTGTTTTGAATATATGAACAAAAAATTAAAAGGTCAAAAGTTCAAGCAGCTACCCCACATTAACCGAATCGAACATAAATGGTGTCAAATGTTAGTGCTACATTTGTGCAGCAAAAATTTTCGTTTGTGCCGCTATCATTTTTAATACATTCATATTTTTATCCAGAATGTCATCAGAGTTCATTTCTTCCAAAGTACAATGTGTTTGCCAGCTCCCCCTGGTGATCAAACCAGAGAAGTGTCACTAGGTTTGTTTTTTACCAGTTCATCCTAAACACCTTTAACCTATGTAAACACCTGAACTTGAAAGAAAAGTCCGATATCCAGCCAGTTCCGGGACACTTCAAAATTCTTTATTGAGGCACATATTTAAAATCCACAGCAGGGAAATAACGCCGATGCGTTTCGGACGGACTAGCCGTCCTTAATCATGCTGGAAGGTGAGCTGACTCCCATTCTACATTTTCTGTAAACACCTGAACATACCTTAAAAATGATAGCGGCACAAATGAAAATTTTTGCTGCACAAACCAGCACAAATGTAGTACTAACATTTGACACCAGTTTTGTTTGATTCGGTTAATGTGGGGGGCTAGTTGAACTTTTGACCTTTAATTTTTTATTCATTTATTCAAAACAAAAGCAGCCCAAACACAAATTTGAGCGGCACAAACGTAGCAGAATTATTCAGCACCAGTTTGGTTTGGCTAGGGCAATGTGGGGGGGCTGGTTGACCTCTAATGACCTCTGGAAACTTTCATTAATATCTTAAAAACAATAGCGGCACAAACAAAAATTTCTGCTGCACAAACGTAGCACAAACATTTGACACCAATTTTGTTTGATTTGAACAAGGTGGGGGGGCCAACTTCACTCAGGTCTCTTGGCTCTGTGCATTGGCTGCTCCATAGTCCCTCCCACCTGCTGTATAACACCAGCATCATGCGGCAAATTTTAATAAGAGCAGAAGAGAGGGGCTGTATCAAAGATCTCAATGACAATAAGCACAACAGTGTGAGGAAACACCCCATTGTACTCCGGAAGTAATTCCGGTATATACAGTGTATACAATGTATTTTGCTGCAGTCCTGGTGCTACAAACGTGAGATTATAAGCCTTGAAAACAAATGATTTGGCTTGCTCAAATGCTTGATCCCTTCTCACCCTAAATTATCTGCTGACAAAAATGGCGTTACCCCCTCCCCCCCCATACACATAAGATATCCGCCCAGCCCTGCCAAAACACCAGGCTCTTCTGACTTATACTTAATTAAAGAAAATATAGCATCAAAATCCATCACGGTGAGGACTTTCAACTCTTTACCAGCAGGTATTACTGGTGCAAGGGGTAAAATTCTGAAATTCTGGCGACATCAAATACCAAAATGAATGATTGTAAACCAAGCACACCGACATACTGGTGTGTGCCCTCTCTGGAAGTATCTGCTCTTCCTTGGGCTTCTTATGCCCTTGTTTTTAAGAAAAAAAAGTCTTTCCAAATTCTGCAAATGAACATGAGGGGCTCCAGACTCCAACAGCTACGGAGACCGGAGCCCCTCAGTTCCATAATTTTAAAAGCCTTTATGTTTTTTAAAAAAACCTGGACATTAGAAGCTAACAGAAGAGCAGATCTTGCCAGAGGGGGCACACACCAATATGTCAGTGTGCTTGGTTTACAATCCTTCATCCTGGTGGTAGATGTCCTTTAACTTTTGATTTATGCAAAGTTTGTTGAAAAGTAAGTGAATATATAAAAGCAACCCGTCACCCCGTTAAACATGAAATTGCAACTGTTTAACTATACAAATCTCTCCCAAATCTCAACCCCGAAGCCCACCCCCTTGACTAGTAGATGACTTGGAATACAAGTTGTATGCGGCCACACACTGTCGTTATAAGGAGATGCCTGGACAGCATTTCCTACACCCTATAACAGTGATGGCAAACCTTTTAGACGCCGAGTTCCCAAACTGTAACCCAAAACCCTGCTAATTTATCGCGAGGTGCCAACCAAAAATTAAAGCAATAACTTATTGCTCCCTTTTCAACAACTTTCAATCATATTGGCCTCCTGAGGACAGCAACACAGTAGAAAGATGGAAAATTTTCATCATTTTAGCTTCTTTCCAGTTTCCCTCTGTACACAGATAATTCGGCCCTGTCTAATTCTCCCTCTTCCTACAGTCCCAAGTAGCGAAGTAAGTATCAAAATATGACTGAAAGCAGCATCTTTTAAGTTGCTTGGAACTGCAGGAAGATTCTTTGAGTCCTCTCTGGGGTGCTGGGGCGATGGCGAGGGTGCCCACAAAAAGGGCTCTGAGTGCCGCCTCTGGCACCCGTGCCATAGGTTCGCCACCACTGCCCTATAAGGTATGTTTAGGGGTTTAACAGGTGTCCCGCTGGTGACAGGTTCCTTTTAAAGGCTGGAGGAAGAGGGGTACATAATAACAGCCTTATACTCGAAATATCCCTTTGACCAGAATAGCACAACTCGGAAGAATAAGATTTGGTTGTGTATACAGTACCAATGCAAAACCAAATGGGTGACCACCAGCTAATCGCCATCAATTACACAGCCTTTCTTGTACGCTGTAATTACTTCTTTTCCGCTGCTATTTCTGGGCAATAACTAGCCACTAACAGCTACACGTAAAAGAACCTGATGAGGTGAAGACAAAAAAGTACAGATTATGTATAAAAAGTAACAGCATTAAATGTCCTTCATAATGGAAAGACCCAACCAGCCATTGCACGTGTAAGCATTTAAACAGGCCCAGGGGCGTTAAAGAGTTAAAATCAATAAGCTCCTTCCGAGGTAGTCACCGCATGAACAGTTTTCCATCCCATCGCTGTTCCTCTGTACTTGCAGATATAAGCCAAGTATACTCTAATGTCAAGTACCTTTTACACTTGATTTGCTCAAAGGCAGATGGAGAAACTGCTTATAGTCTGACTGTACACAGAGAAAGGAAAGCAGCAGCGCCCTCATCTGTTCAGTGCTAGGAAAGAAGAGTCACTGTATGATTATTATTATTACAGGCGGTCCCCTACTTAAGGACACCCGACTTACAGACAACCAATAGTTACAGACGGACCTCTCTGCCCGCTGTGACCTCTGGTGAAGCTCTCTGGATACATTACTATAGTCCCAGACTGCAATGATCAGCTGTAAGGTGTCTGTAATGAAGCTTTATTGATAATCCTTGGTCCAATTACAGCAAAAAATGTTTAAACTCCAATTGTCACTGGGGCAAAATAAAAAAAATTGTCTACAACTTCAATTATAATATATACAGTTTCGACTTGCATACAAATTCAACTTAAGAACAAACCTCCGGACCCTATCTTGTATGTAACCCGGGGACTGCCTGTATTGGGTTATTTATATTCTATATGGTTTATTTTATTATTATTATTTGGCGAACAATGAAGTTAATTACATAACAGGATGCATTTTTATACTATCGCACCCTCTTAGAGGGCTCTTATTAAAATTACAGTCAAAAACTATACACGCTTTATCAAAACAATATTTTTCTAATTCATTTCCCTAGGTTGCCTATAATTTAAATACTGCATATACAGGCAGTCCCTGGGTTACGTACAAGATAGGTTCTGTAGATTTGCATGCAAGTCGGACCTGTATATTTTATAATTGTAGCTCTTATGATGATGAAGCTCTGTCCCTTCTATGGTTGGTTCAGCACTTCTCCTAGCACGTGGGTTTTTCACTGCAGGAGATGATGATGCAACCACTTTTCTCCCTGCCAGACAGAATAATCAATTGCTGCACCACCCCTTTAGCTGCTGTGTATGAGTGATCCAGCTCAGGTTGATTAGTCATGCTTGACTAACCTCCATTTGTAATTCTAAGGTCTCGTGTCTAATGTGTCGATCGAGGTAACCATGTTGACCCAGCCTTCCCTAGGTCCTGAATGTTGTAATTGTTTTTTCAGCAAAACCACTCAGCTCAGGGATTAACGAAAATATGATCCTGCATCAGTGTAGCTACAGCATTCTCAAGGTATGTCTGCTTCATAATGCATCAAATCAAATGGTAGATTTTCTTTAATTGCAGAAAACTTTGAAAACTCTTATTACTGTTTATTGAAGCCTAAGGCTAAAGTACAGTAAATTCCCAACAACCAGTGGTCCGTTTGTAACTCGGGGTCGTCTGTTAGTTGGGTTTTCAGTTCAGAATTACTGAAGGAAATAAATGAAGAGCTAACAGAGATGTGAACAGAGTTAGGCCGCACACAAATGTTTGCAGCCAGTGTTCATCTGTTTATATGTTGGTCTGATCCCATGGACTGCAAACCTTGCACAGGATGAGGGTCCTTGCATCATCATAAAATATGACGCAAGGATTCCCTGTCTGCCAGTCAAACTGAAGCACCAGCACTATCAAACATCTTACAGTACCAGCGCTATAATTTGTGTACAACCGGCCTCAATCCTATGATATTGATTCTATATTGCTCTATTTGCCCAGCAGATCTGTAAATGTAACCCATCATAGAAAATCATAACTTTGATGTTTAACTGAGTTTTCAGAATGGATTACAATTATGTATGTTGGGTCAGACATGTGCCAGTGAAACCACCGGTGGGACCAGATGCTTTTTGGCTCCGCCCCCTGTTGGCTATTGACTCCTACCCTGTCTTTGCAAGCTCCATCCCTTACCTAACTCTCTCCGGACAAAGAAAGAGTTATATATTGTGATGATGCAGAGAGCAATCAGCTTTTTCCATCATCCTCATTGTTGTTTCCCTGTAGCTGTGATACCGGCAGGCGCGGAGTGATGCAGTCATCAGGTCTGCCGGCATCACAGAGGAAGATAAGAAGAGAAGAGTTGCTAGGGAATGGGGACAGGTAAGTATGTGGTGGTTATTATTTATTTAGTCAAGCAGGGGAGCTCAAATATTTTTAAAAGCTCACACTGGCTGATAAGAGATGGTTAAAGGGCCAGATGCAGAACCCGGGCCGTACAATACCCAGGTGTAATCGAGATCTATAACATATAAGCAATTCAGTAGTTATAGATGTCTTGGAGGTGGAGTCAAGAAATGACCTACATATTGGCACAGCATCTTAATAAGAAATAATCACCTTGAGTATGAGGGTGTCAAGTGAAAGACCCAGATTATGCAGTCATTTTTCTAATTGATGATGCAGAACAACAGAACATGCAAGGTCCAAGACATGAACCTAGCCTTTCTAACACAGAATAGCGCAATATGGGGTTCAAAGTGTAGATCAATGTGCATGTCCTCCTACAGAGCTGAGAACGGATGGATAAACATGTTCAGTCACTCTCTACAGAGCAGCCAATAGAAATAGCTTTCTGCCCTGCTTGTCAGGGAAGGAGCAGAATGGAGAAGACTACTACTACATCTACTACTACTATATATAAACTGCCTTCATCAGCGCAGAGGAGGAAAAGAATAAAAAGGAAAGACGAGGATCTAAATGATAATTCTATATTTATCCATAGATGCAGATTGGGTCTAGGTATAGTCTCATCTGCTGTAAATGCTTTGTACTTTAGCGCCAGCAGCTCCTGACTGTGACTTTAATCACCAATTATGTGATGCACCGATTAATTGTCTCCAGATAAAACAAGACTGCGTAATGTAAGTTATCTAGAAAGAAGCATTTACACTTTGTTTTATTTTGCATAATTACCGTACTCTCTTCTAAGCTCCATTTTTCCCCCTTAGAGGGTACAAAGGGTTAAGCAATACCGATACTTGAAAAGACGATATTAAGATGATAAGCCAAACCCCCGCAGGACTGACTCCTTTATGCGAGGATCCGAAAACGATCCGAGCGACGGTGCCGTCTGCTGACACTTGTGGTTGGTTGCTAAGCAAACCTGCTGTTCAATCACTTTGCCGGCATCGCCAGCCACACACACTAATGAGCAGCCCCTCGAAAACCTTAGGAAAGAAACCCACACACACACGCCGCAGACTTGAGGGTTTATTTTTACAATCATATTGAGCGCGTGGGGAAATAATTACTTTTGTACTCCAGGAGAATAAAAAAAGAAAAAAAAAACACAGCAAAGCAAAACATTCTTCTCGCTTCACGAGAATCATTATCAATCGTTATGGAGAATGTTCTTACAGTGAGCCAAACTGTGACGGCTTCTAGGGGAGCCACATAAAACATATGCTCCTTTATACAGTGGTATCACACCAAGAAAGGCTCTGCATTAACAAAAAAGGATGATATTTTATTTTATCTATATGTAACCATAGTGGGCACAGAGTCTTCCCCACATCATACTTGTCCTAAGATTAAAGGATTAGTCCCGTTTCAGGTTTGTGTGCTGAGAATTTATCCGGTCCAAAATGTCTTCCAAAACAATTATAAAGTTTGGTTTCAAAAGGCTACAACCCGCTGATCACAAATCATCAAAGCAATGCATAAAAAATCATAGCTAATGGATATGCAAATCAATGCAAGTGCACCAGGGGCAGGGCAAATTAGCCAGATGTGCTACAGTCCGCTGCAAGTGCACCAGGGGCAGGGCACAATTTTCCAGCTGTGCTACAGACCATTGAAAGTGCACCAAGGGCAGGGCCAATTTTTCCAGATGTGCTACAGACCGCTGAAAGTGCACCAGGGGCAGGGCCAATTTTCCAGCTGTGCTACAGATAGCTGCATGTGCACCAGGGGCTGGACCAATTTTCCAGCTGTGCTACAGATAGCTGCTTGTGCACCAGGGGCAGGACCAATTTTTCAGAACTATTACGGACAGGTGCAAGTGCACCGTGGCTTGGCCAGTTTACCAGATGTGTTTGATCCGAATATGTGCCTCTAACATTAGTTCGCAAAACGTTTTGGACTTGACATACTACTATTTACAGCAAATTCCTAGCAAGGTTCCTTGGCAGTCCAGAGGTGCAGTACAGGTTGGCTAGGTGAGGCGATTTTGTGTGGGTCTGGGGGATTGGGGCAGTTGAGTGCCCCCAAAAATGTTTGTAAATTAGTTATCATCCCAAAGAGTCAATTGGAAAACTGCTCCCTTTAAGTCTTACCCTTCAAAACAGGCCTTGTAACATGTCCGAGGATGTAAGACAAACCAGACTCTCATCCGCAACCATCTGTTATGGGCATTTGTGCCTCCTCACTGCAGGGCAAAGTACTAATCTTTACCCACAATCCCCTAATATAAATATTACAATTTGGCTATTTGGCCCAGCCCTTCTTTGATCATGAATCATGTTCCTTTCATCCATACTCTGATACCAGAATCAGGGGGGACACCTACATAGTGTGAACTGACCAATGTCAGACGGGTGGGATGTACTCTAAAGAAGAAATCAATGTTTTCCATGTTTCAGCTTTTTCTTATATTTAATAGCTCAGCGTCCCCATTGATCAGAAGACACAGCTGCAGCGACTATACTAAATACCGAACAGAGATCTGCCAAGAGTACACAATGGCGTCTTCCAAGTTATTATTACGCGGATGACAGCGAGTCTTAGTAGCGCGGTCTGCCTCACAGCTTGAGCAGTTCTGCTGTAAAGACCTTCTAGAGCTCTGTGAACTGAACATGGGACTCGAGCTTTCAGCAGACAACAATAACAACCATGGCAACGCAAAATTAGTTTAAAAATAGACGGAAAAGGGGAAAAGGCAATTGTGCTTGGTTGCTAGTTGACGAAGAAGAAAAAAATATTTCAATTGTTTTCTAATTCATTGTTGGAGATTCTAAACAAATGTTTTAAAAATCTATTTGTTCAATTATTGCATTATTAAGACAGCACAACAGTTCCTAGTCATACCCATCTTGGTTATGTCACAGCAAAAAACAATACTCGTAGAGGAGCATCTTTAAAGGGAACCCCTTGTCCATCACTTTGCAGGTGTTAAAAACATGTTTTTATAGCCGGTGGCATGCCATGCCGCTACATGCCTCCAAAACGTACTGTCTTCTCCATAAGATACATTCAAGGTGCTGAGGGAGCTTGACTAACCACCTCCTGTATTTCGTTTGGACCACCCTCTCTTCCTCCCATCTCCAAGGTCACTCAGCAGCCCACTGGAGTTTACACGCAGGTACTGCTAGCCGCTCTGATGCTCTGCTGCAACATGCATGCGCATGGCGGAAAGCAACTCGCTAGCCACGAGTCGCTTCAAGTAGTGCTCTAATATTCAGCATGTACTGCTGAGTGAGGTCAGAGATAGGACCACCCACCCATCCCCCTATTTCTGACTTCACTCAGAATGCTAAATATTAAAGCAGTGCAGGAGCGACCTTTTGGTAGCTTGTCACGCTCCGTCGTGCACATGCATGTTGCAGCAGAGCACCGGACCAGCTAGCAGTACCTGCGTGTAAACCGGTGGGCTGCTGAGGGACAATGGAGACAGAAGAAAGGGAGGATGGTCCAAATGGTACACAAAAGTCAGTGGGCAGTGGAAACCACCGTCAGGAGGCGGGAAAGCTTGACTGGATGGTCGAGCTCCCCCACCTCCTTGACTGCATCTTATGAAGAAAAAAGGATGAATAAAAGTATGTTTTGAAGGCATGCAGAAGCATTGGCCGACTATAAAAACTAATTTTTAACACTTGCAAACTGACGGACATGGCAATGTTTGTGGTTTTTTGAAGTGGGAGGAGGTGACAGGTTCGCTTTAACTATGTAACCTCTTCATTGTGCATGCCTCTACTCCAACCCTTCATCAACACTATGCAAGTTTAGTGTAGTCTGTTATATAAGTTACTTATATATCATATGTTATTTATAGGCAACCCATAACCCCAGAGAAATCCATGATATAGTTTCCTAATGCCTCAAATTAAGATGAAATATTCCATTCAAATTTCTGGAGTGGCTAATTTTCAGAATCTACTATTCATGATTTGTGACTTTTTACCTTCATAAATATTACTCCATATTACTGAACTTTATCAATAAATGACCTAGAGAACCAAAGTAAAGTTTTCTTCCCTAGGATGAAGGTAAATTTTTTTTCTTAAAGGGATTCCCAAGCTCCTTTTAGCTCCCCGAGAAGCAACATAAGTGTCCTACCTTGTCATCCTTGGCCCTTCCTCTGAGATCTCTTTCACGGTTTGGAGCCTTGTCATTTTTTGAAATGGGGTGCGCTCTGCCAAGTGGGCCATGCGGTTGGATTCCTGGAGATTCTTTACGGGAAATTTTTACATCTCTAACAGGTCTTCTGACCTGGGGAGGAGCCCTGTTAAACGTTAAAGGAAACCATAAGTTCAACTATTGGTTGGCACCAGCTAAACTTACATTTTTTTATCCAATCACAAAAACTAAATGAATCAATTGGGATCAACTTTTTGTGTGAGCCAAAAAGTTGATCCAATCGAGACAAACCTAATGTTCTATAGAAGACCACAGAAGGTTCTTGATGTGCAAAGAACATTAAAACCACCTGCATGCAATAAATCACAGACATTTTGCCTCAGCTCCATCAAAATTGGGAAGTATGCAAATACATTTTCCAAGGTGTTAAAAGGAAAACAATGCCTCCTTTTGTTACCTAGAAAGGCAGCCCCCTTAACACCAAGTATGACCTACAAGAAGTCTAAAAAACATGATGTGGGATTAAGCCAAACCAGTATATCTATTCCAGAAGGAACAGACTCCCAACTGTAGACAGCACCGATTCGACCTGGTTAGGTCTCCTCAGTACAGCATAGGGAACTGATTTGGCTGTGTGAAAGGCTATTGACTAGGGTCAGACAGTAGGTGTTCTCCTTAAGGAGACAATGCCAATTAAGGCCACCTTAAAGACATGTGGAGACTTAAAGCCATAGATGCTCCACTAGGAAATTCTGGGAAGTATGCAAATATGTTTTCCAAGGTGTTAAAAGGAAAACCCATCAAGAGTGTTAAAGACCCCTGAAGATATCCTGTGGTATCGTGCATCAAAACATTTGCAGCAAATTCTTCAGGAACTGTTTATTTGGAAGGTGTGATCTACATGAACAAAACTTGTTTTTCCAACCCATCCCACAGATTTGGAGGTCATCATCTTGAACTCTGGTCATGTTCTTAAACCAGGGGTCCCTAAACTATTTTTGGCACTGGGACAAGTGTTAATTTTCCAGGGAACCAGAGGCAGTGTCAGCCTCCGGTGGGCCCGGGTTCTATCCTAAACCTTGACTCTAAAAGGTACAGCAAAAAAACCACCTTATGTAGGTGCTAGTATGGTCTATCCCCTAGGGCAGTAGTGGCAAATCTATGGAATGAGGGCCAGAGGTGGCACTCGGAGCCCTTCTTTGTGAGAACCCACCTCATTGCCCCAGAAAAGAGTCCACCAGACAGAACTCAAGATATGCTGTTCTCAGCGCTATTTTAAAGTGACACATCCTTGGCTGCTTGACTGCAGAAGGAGTTGTATCATGGTAAAAGGACTGGATTATCTTTGGAGGTCCTACTGTTGGTCCTTTGCTTCTTCCTGTACAGCGGGACTCTGGAGAGAAGCTACAATGATAGTCCAAATTTACCCATCCTCTTTTAACTGTATTGGTGTCCTTAAAAGCCTGAAACTATTGAAAATTGTTGCGGAAAAGGGATAAATAAGTTCTTGTTCAAATTGCTGTGTTAGCACTTTGGGTTGTAGATTGGGCACTCAGTCTCTTAAAAGTTCACCATCACTAGAGGTCAATGAAGAATCCATTGGGTGGCGGTTTTTAGTGTTTGCAGTGGGGTGGAATAGATTGAGGTGAATGGAGGTTGCTGGAGCGGATGCAAGGGGGCGCATAGGGTAGGAGCCGACGCTGACTGAGAGTGAGGTGCAGATCCCTGGCATCTCCCACTTCCCACAGTACCACTGGTACTGGAACACAAGCCCTGTGCCCAGGCTCCTGCCTCATCCTTCTAAATCAGAATGATCCCTTGTCTGACAATGGATCGTGACCCAGCAGTTGAGAAACACAATGTTAAACCATTTCTGAACAATTTCTGCAGTCTGGTGAGATACACTCTGATCAAAGAGGTCCCCTGGCGTTATGTACTTTGTCTGAAATCGACTTAAACATATTCGCAGACTAAGTAAAACAGACATAAAAGCTAATCACTAATGTTTACCAAAAACTTTTGAAAATCTTCCCGTGTTGATGCGCTGTTTCGTGTCTTTGTCAAATAAACGATAAAACGATATGCCTAAAGATGTCCGAATCAGACCAGGTTACCTTCTACCATCAACTCTGATGCTCATGTGCCCATTATAGGCTCTTTCAACAATAGACTGGGGTCCCCAAGTCGACATTGACCAGTCCAACTGGTGACTCTGTGATCAAAACTTTTCTATCATAGCAAGTGTATGGCATACGACCGACTTATCTGGTGAGATAACATTTACATTATAAGTTAATCGTTGAGAAGAACAAATACAAACTTTAGCTGATTCATTTTCTTTCCCTGTTTTCCTTTAATCTATCTATAATCATCTTATAACATGTCCTCAAAGAAAACAAAATGCCTATAACCCAATAACGACAGATTTAACTTAAGCTGTCTATAGTCAGAAGGAAAGAATTTGCCGGTGTCTTCCCCTAGCTTGCTGTCAAATTATGTCTTTACAGAAGAATATTAGATTTGTCTGTCATAACACAAGTTAAACACTGAGAGCTACAATGTAAAAGTGACAGATTGTAGCTTCGTACCAGAGAAAACGGGATCACTTAATGCGAGACATTCCAAGAATTAAGAGGCGAACCGAGAGACAATTTATATAAATAACCCACAAGGCCAAAGCTTCAAAAAGGAAAGACCAGTCTGGGGAGAAAATAGAAAGTATTGATTTCACTAAGTCAGTAAGATCGTGGAAAACACTGTAACAACGTGACTTGTAGTGAATACCACAAAGTCAAATAACTTAAAGAATCTTTGATTAGGGAAAAGTAACGCCCAATTGTCAATTTGTTAAATGAACATAGACCTGACAGGTGGTCTTTAAAGAGGTTGCACCAAGTTAGGAAGTTGTCCCCTGTGCCTAGGATAGGGGAAAATAAAGTGTAAGTGAGGGTCCAACTGCTAGGACCCCCACTCAATGCAAGAACAGGAGTCCTAGAAATTTCGAGAATGGGAGTCCCGTTCTCACTCATGTGTAAAGAGTCAGATTGAGCATATGTCCTGCTGCTCCAATCATTAGTATGGAAGTGTCAGAAATTTTAGAGCACAGTACTCAGCTATTTCCAGGACTTACTTAGACACTTATTTGTGAGAACAGAACCCCCAGTTTTCAGATTGCTGGGGGTCCAAATTCTATAATAAAGCAGGGTCTAAGCAGTCGAACCCTCACAAATCAGTTATGTCCCCCACAATAGGGGATAACTAGACAACTTGGTACAGCCCATTTGAAGATAACATGTTGACTTTCCGTTACTCTTGAGTAACACCCCATAACGTACACCGCAATTTGATCTCAGTTTGGCCCACTTCCTCCAAGAGGCTAACAGGTCTAGCTGCACTAGGCATCGTGCAACACAAATTAGGGGGTGTTCTGGTGCTCATTTGGACCCAGCGCCAGATTTAACATGCAAAGTCCAACAGAATTGTGTTGCATGCCTCATGTTAAAGATGCACCAAAAGAAAAAGTGGTGCTCTCTGTCAGAGCTGTGCAGGGAGCGCCAGATTCATGAAAACCGGGCACCACAAATACTGAATCTGGCGCCCACTGCAGACTACACAGGGAAACTGCATATAGTGCAATTTGCACTGTTAGTAAATGTGCCCCATTGAGTACAACAGAGCAAATGGGGTTAGCCATTTTTCAATAAATCTCTTCCATTAGACATGTCTCTTTATGTATATTTATCCATGTTTTACCTCATTTGAAAGTTTCAGCCTTTCCTTGTTCTCACTATGCTGCGCTCTGCATATGTACATACATCTTCATGTTTCTCACTGCTCTGGGCTGTCAACATAGCTTAACCCACTTTGTCTCTCTTTTCATTTACTGTCTATTGTCAATGACAGAGACTGGGAGGTGGGGAGCAGGATGAGTCATATTCTCCTGCTACAGCTCCTCCTATTCATCAGTGCTCACACATGTTAAAGAACCATGGACTGTCTGCAAACAGCACAAAAGTAAGTAGCAGGAATGCTGAATCACTTGAGGGACATTTAGGGATTATTATTAAAGGACATCTACCACCAGGATGAAGGATTGTAAACCAAGTAGACCTACTGGTATGTGGCCCCTCTGGCAGGATCTGTGCTTTTTTTTAGCTTCTTATTCCCCATTTTTAAAAAAAGGATTATAAAATTATGCAAATTAGCCTTAGGCTCGAGGTTTTAATGGAGGCTGAATGGAGGCTAATTTGCATAATTTTTAAAGCCTTTTATTCTTAAAAACAAGAGCATAAGAAGATTAAAGAAAAGTGGATCCTGCCATAGGGGGCACACACAGTTATGTCAGTGTGCTTGGTTTACAATCCTTCATCCTGGTGGTCGAATTTCTTTAAAGGACATCTACCATCAGACTCATTGATGGTAGATGATTTGTAATCACCACCCAGTTCCTTCCTTCCACTGAATTAATGTGATTTTCAGTATAAATAGGAATGACTGCATTTAGAATAAAAAATATTAAAATGAGCAGGAGGGTTCTGCAGAGCTGCTCCGAGCTCCTCCGTCTTTTAATTTATTCACTGCCCTCCTCATGCCTCCCACCCACACTCCGAGCAGAGAGCCGGTGACGTCATGTAGCTTTACAAATATTTCTCTTATACAGCTTGCACAGCCGGCTGATAGGACCTGGGTCTGTGCAAACAACATTGTATAAAGATTTAGAGAGACCCTGTGCTCGGAGTGTGGGTACCAAAAAAGACTTGATAACGTTTACGGATAATTTTATTCATAGGGTGACATTAGTAAAGCCTAAAACAAATACAGAAACAAAACGTCTTCATTGTGGGAACATAGAAAGTGTTATGAAAGGCGGCCTTGCGGGCGATTGTCAGCGAAAGGTTAAGTGCAGCCGCGCAGATGTCATGTGAATACAGCGATTTCCACCATTATATACACGCACCTGTGCTCTGCAGGAACAGGAGGCGGCCATACCGCTGGGTCCTTCACGGGTTCGTCTTGTAAAGCCACGGGAAAGTCGGCAGGCTTTTCGATTTTGAAGGATTCGAGAGTATTTACGATAGTTTTTACTTGCTCATATTCTTCCACTAACTCTTGGCACACCTGTGGCGGGAAGGAAGCACAATGTAGCAAACCTGCTTCATTATATACATTGACAAAGTATACTTCATGTTCCTTACATAACAGCCAGCTAAATAGGGCACCTGTCAGGCACCCCGTAGCGGTCAACATCCCACCATGTCTGTATTACACAAGGAATACATGATGCAGATTACTAGATGAAAGCTAAATTATATCGTCTGTAGGACTCTGGGGGCAGACAGAAGGACGTGATTGAGAAGCAATGACATTTTATAATGTAACGCCTGGATGTAGTGAAAGCTTATTGTGAAGTATATAGACTGTAACTAGGCCAATTCTACCCAACACCTGTTTCCTGAATATTTCGGGAGCTGCGGTGGTGTATTTACTTCATTAATTCACCGCCAAGCAGTGCAGTACGCTGGATAATGTAATGTAGACTAAAAAATATTCTCTATAAAGAGTTTCTAGCGATATCCCCTTCCTCCAACTGATTGCAGCAATTGCCTCACCTAAAAAAATTTTTTTTATATGCAGTACATAATCATATGCTCCAATCTGTTCCTATCAGATCATCACCCATTAACTAAAGCAGCATACAGAAAACTTTAGTACTACCATATCTTTCAGACTAAGGCGCACAAAAAAATCCTCTGATTTTCTTAGAAATCAAAAGGTGCGCCTTATAGTCCAGTGCGCCTTATATATAAACTGTACTTACAGACAACAGCTGCCTTGTACTGTGCACAGGTCTGCCACCTGCTGGTCATTCATCCTTATAATCAGGTGCACCTTATATATGAACCTAGATGTTTTAGCAGGCATTTATTGATAGTGCGCCTTATAATCCGGTGCGCCTTATAGTCCGAAAAATACGGTACTAGGATTTTTTGGTACAATTGTGAATCCTTTGAAGAAGGTGTCCAATGCATTTCTGCGATTCAGACTGACCCTGCCCTCCGAATAATTAATTAACAGTTTTCTGTTAAGGCTACTGATAATAATAAATAAAATAATATTATTATTAATAATAATAATTACCGTAGTTAATTTATATAGAACACACAGATTACACAGCGCTGCACAGAAATTGCCAAATTGGTCCCTGTCCCCATGGGGCTCACAATCTAATAAACCTACCTGCATGTTTTGGAGTGTGGGAGGAAACCGGAGGACCCCTTTTGTGATGCAGCTGCGCTGGCTTCATTGCAACACAAATTACGGGGGGGGGGGGTTTGCCGTCAGGCTGTCCGAGTGATTCGGACCGAGCGCCGGATTTGACTTTCAAATTGTGTCACAAGCTCTAGGTTTAAAATGCACCACTAAAAAGATGGTGAACTCTGTCAGACCAGTGCGGGGAAGCGACACATTCATGGTTGAATCGCCGCATGGTGCATTATAGACGGACAATGCACTTTTAGTGAACTCCAGTGACCCTGTAAGTAAATGTGCCCCAATGTTTTCACGTATCCTTTTATTCATGGATGTGATCATGAGGGAAAAGAAACGGCACCATTTTTACTTTCGGCCAAAAAAAAAATTTGAATAAAACGGACATCACAATGATATAATCTGTATGCGGCCTGTTTTTTTGTCACATTTCATGCTGGGGAACCAGGTTTTTGCCACCTAATTTTAGGCAACCATTTTTCGTGGATGTTTTTTTTAACACGTCATTCTGTTAACAGATTCTTTTTTGCAGATACAACACAGAGTAGTTTTTTTGCACAAGCCCTATTTTGGTTGTCTTATCCTTCGATGCATCACCCTAGGAATAAATATATTTTATCCTATTCTGTGAATTTAGAGAAGATTTATAAGTACAGGAATAGGGTGCACTAGGTCATTACTTTTTTGCCTAAAGATTTGTTCCTGTATCCATAGATGCTGATAATGGAGTAACTCGCTCAGAGTCTATGGGGGCCATTTACTAAGGGCCCGATTCGGGTTTTCCCGACGTGTTACCCGAATATTTCCGATTTGCGCCGATTGTACCAGAATTGCCCCGGGATTTTGGCGCACGCGATCGGATTGTGGCACATCGGCGCTGGCATGCACGCGACGGAAATCTGGGGGCGTGGCTGAACGAAAACCCGACGTATTCGGAAAACCCGCCGCATTTAAAAACCGAAAATGTGTCGCTTGGGAAGCGCTTACTTTCACCTGGTCCAGCTCGGTGTATTCCGACGCATTCAGATGATTTTCAGCGCAGCAGCGCCACCTGATGGACGGCTGAGGAACTAACTTCATAAATCCCGTCCGGACCCGAATCCTGTTCAGAGAACGCGCCGCTGGATCGCGAATGGGCCGGGTAAGTAAATCTGCCCCTATATGTAAATAATGACCACCTTATACAGAACCATTTTATTTTAACTAAATAACCCAAGTCGTAATCATAAGATCCACTACCAAACCTTCCTTCTCAATGGGTAATAACTCCCCTTAAAAATACTGTGTTGGTTGAAATCGACAGTATATAATAGGGCCGTGAAACGTAAGTACCACTCACTTGCTGCCACTTGACCTTCACCACTGGGTCCCTAATGTTCTGAAAGTGTTTCTGAATTTGTTGAATTACTCCCTGGTAATAAACCATGGATGAGTCATAATTTCCAAGAAGAGCGTATTCTCGGCCTTTTTTAGCATTATCACACATCTCGGCCAAATTCATTTTTGTGAACCTATAAAGGAGGAAAAAATGAAAAGAAAAATTAATAATAAAAAATATAATAGTAAATATATTTCAATTAAATAATGATATTAAAGGGATTGGTCACTTTTCAATAAATCTCTTCCCTTAGACATGTCTCTGTCTGTACCTCTACTTTTAACTCCTTAGAGAGCTTCAGGCTTTCCCTGTTCTCACCACACTGCCCTCTGCATTTATATACAACTTCCTGTTTCTCACTCCTTCAGTCCGTCTTAATGGTGTCACCCACTGTTACTCTTTCCCTCACAGTCCATCTCACTGACAGACACGGGGGGGAGGGGGGGAGTAGGTGTAGTCATAACCTCCTGCTGCAGCTCCTCCTATTCAGCAGAGCTCAGACATGTAACAAAGATCCAAAGAGAGTTTACAGATGGCACTAAAGTAAGTAGCAGGAATGCAGAATCACTTGAACATTCATGGATTAAGGCAGTAAACTTATGTTATATTATGTTATATTAACCCCTTTAATTTTATAATAATATGTAAAAAATAATAGTAACAATAACAAGAATGTTTATAATAATTGTTCTATGTGTGAATTTAATGATGATAAATTATTACAATATAAGAGCAGAAGGATTGCAGAAGCATTGCCATTAGGCTATATGCACACAAACTTATGCATACGTTCTCCGTGATGGAGAGGGATAGGGGTGACCTCTTCCCTCTCCAAAGCGATGCACAGCGCCATAACACGGGGAAAGATAGGACATGTTCTATCTTTTCTCCGCGTACAAAGTGGTATGGTGTCGCTCCGTGTGCTCATTGACGTCTATGGAGGACGTATACAACCCCCCCTCCCCCGACAGTTGGGTGAATACAGTCTTAGGCTATATTCACACTGCCCGTACCGTAGCGGGCAACGACAGTGTATGGGGAGAGGAGGAGGTGAGCGCAGCTCACCCCCGCCCCTCTCCATAGGAAGTAATGGCGCACGGCGCCGTATTACGGGTAAAGATAGGACAGATCCGCACCGTACCGCTCCCGTAGGGCGCCGTGCGCCCATTGCCGTCTATGGAGGACGTATATTGGCCATATATACGTCGGCCGTATATACGTCCTCCATACGGTAGTGTGAAGGTAGCCTTAGGGCTGCAGGTTATCATGGCCCTATGCCCCATTACAGGCATTGACTGGTGGGCGCCATATTGGTCGTCTCATATTGTATGCATGTATACAAAGATTAAGAGGACCGAAAGAGATGCAATGCTGGATTCCCAGGAGAATAGGCAGGCAAGTATTCATTCTTTGTCTTGGGTTATTTGGGGATTCTAAAAAAAATTTTCAGAACTTGGGGAACCAATTAATTCATCAGCATTAAGTAGCAATGATAAAATCTTTGTACTTAAATTAATACTTTAAGTACAACTTAAAGTTGTACTTACAACAGTAAAGTATAAAAACTTTTGTCTAACTCTGCACTAAGCAAAAATAAGGAATTCTCTCATTTACTATAATTAGCCATCTGCAGGTGTTTAGCAGCTAGCAGAGGTTTTATCTTGCTCCCCAGGCTAATCTCCATTTGCCATGCCTTCTGGTTGCCATGGGAAACCGTATAGTACAGCTAGAGACGACAGGAGGATTGTTGAGATAGTCTGTAGGGCCAATAGTGATGTCACAAGCATGTGACTCATCACATGCTTCAGGCTGGCCAATAACAAATGAGCTGTCCTGCATCGTTTGAAAGTACTTACTTAGTTCGATGCAAAGGACCTGTAGTGATGTCACAAGCATGTGACTCATCACATGCTTCAGATCGGCCAATTACAAACATGCTCTCCTCTTCTGGCTACAATGGGGTGAGCTTATGTTACACCTAGGAAGTGCCCACCCACATTAGAATTAGCTGAATAGGAATCTAATTCTATATATACCAGATATATCTCAGGATATACAGGCAGTCCCCGGGTTATGTACAAGATAGGGTCCGTAGGTTTGTTCATAAGTTGAATTTGTATGCAAGTCAAAACTGTATATTTTATAATTGTAACCCCAGACAATTTTTTTTTTTGCCCTATTGACAATTGGAGTTTCAAAAATGTTTGCTGTAATGGGACCAAGGATTATCAATAAAGCTTCATTACAGACGCCTTACAGCTGATCATTGCAGTCTGGGAGTAAAGTAACATCCAGAGAGCTTCAAAGGTCACAGTGGGCAGAGTGGTCCATCTGTAACTATGGGTCGTCTGTAAGTCGGGTGTCCTTATGTAGGGAACCGCCTGTATATATATATATTATATATATATATATTTTTTTTTTTTTTTTTTTTTTTTTTTTTTGCGCATGGTTTATAAATCCGAAGATGCAAAATGTCTCGTAATAAAAGACGGCAATGTCTGGGGGGAAAAAAATCCTTCTCAGCCTCCTGCTCCTCCTCCGTCTCCTCAAAAACTGTATTTATTCTTTTCACTGATGGTTGATTGCGGAGCACAAAAAAAATAAATGAATGTGCAATCAAGTGGGTTCCAGCTAAGGTTCCCGCTATAATGCAGAGAAATAACACCACCTGGACCGACTGAACGTTATGTCAGTATAAATATATTATCAAGGGTTTAATTACATAGCTAAAAAAGTTATACTATGCTGTAAAGTTATTGAAACAAACAAGATTGGTGGAAAAACATCACAGCCTCCGTCTAGCCTGCCCATATAGAGGATTTATTTTCTTGGAATAAATATAGGTAAATATGTAGATAGATAGAATAGATATACAGTATATGTTTAGATAAACACAGAAATAAATCACTACACTAAAAACTGAAAAACATTTCACGGTTTCCTATTGGTGGTGTGTTTAAAGAATAAACGGAACATAAACTAGAACACATTTAAAAAAAATACGAAATGAGCCACAATTCTCCATTTTCCCATTCAGGGGCAGTTGTATAAGGCAATAGGCCATTGTGCTCCCCCCCCCCACACACACACACAAATACACACAAGTCTTATTTTTTTTTTTAATGGTTTGCTATAAAGGCCCCTTTCACACTTGCGTTTTTCGTGCGTGTTTTCTGCGCGTGCTTTTGACGCGCAGAACTTGCATTGCACTCTGACCCACTGTAACCAATGGGTCTTTTCAGACTTGCATTTTTTTTCACGCACAAACGCGCGTTTAAATCTCGACATGCTCTACTTTTGCAAGTCACGCGTGTGAAAAACGCACCATACAAGTCTATGGAGATGCATCAAAAACGCATTGCACTCTGAGACACATGGAAGTGCAATGCAAGTGCAACGCGTTTCTCATGCATCAATTGCCATAGAAAGGATAGAGCTCAGTCCTGAGTCCATTTCACGCGCATTTTCTGAGCGTGAAAAACGCATTGAAATTGCATTGAAAACGCGCATGAAAAACTGAGACACTGAACAAACTCTGACCGAAAACTGATTGCACTCTGATGCAAAATGTGCGTTTTTCACTGACCAAACTCTGATCGCACCCTGATCAGACTCTGATGTGATCTGCAATGCAAGTGTGGAAGGGGCCTAACTTCCTACATATGGCAGCAGAATCAACCTACTTGGGAATGCCCTGGTGATTTATGGCTTAGAAGGATCTGGAATCACATGTGAACTGTGCTCTATGACCGTATTCCTATAATCGGACCTGCCACCCCCTGTACTCGATTTCTTTTGTCCCTTCTTTGCAGTCCACACACATCCAAGTGTCTTTCCGACCCCCCCCTCTTCCCCTTCCTCTGACTCTCCTTTGGTTGTCTGTGTCTTAAAGGGAATCTACTACATGAATGCAGCGCTTCTAAACTGAGCACACTTACACACTGGCTTGTGCCTCTGAGACAAGCTACGTTCTTTTTTATACTTCTAATAGTTTATTTAGTCTTCGTCTTTTATAATTCTGCAATTAAGCCTCAGAAGTTCCTGGCTACGTCATAGGAGCCCCTGACTATAGGAGCCTCTGATTATTACTCATGCCTCCATTTGGTATTAATATACCATGGGAGGCATGGCACAGGCAAAAAATTTATCAGACAATGGAGCCAGCAAGGGCTCTTGTGACATAGCCAGGAGCCCCTGAGGCTCATATGCATAACATAAAAAAAACATATATTACTCAAAAACTAAGCAATTAGAGGTAATACTAAGAATGGTTACTGTTTCAGGAGGCACATACCAGTATGTAAGGGTAATTGGTACAGAATTAATTCATCCATGTGTTAAAAAAAAAATGCAGCGACCCCCCAAAAAGTGCCGTGAAGTTACATCCATCCATCACCGAACAGGTGTAAAACTCCATCCCATTCAATACCCAGCATAGCAGGAAGTGAGGAGACTGCAGTACAGGCAGTCCGGGTTACATACAGGATAGGATCTGTAGGTTTGTTCCTAAGTTGAATTTGTATGTAAGTCGGAACTGTATATTTTATCATTGTAATCCCAGCCAGAACTTTTTTGGTCTCTGTGACAATTGGATTTCAAAAATGTTGGGTTGTCATAAGAATCAGGATTAACAATAAAGCTTCATTACAGACACATTTGATAACTGTTATAGCGGTTTATTGTAGCCTAAGGCTAAAGTACAGTAGATTAGCAACATCCAGAGGTCCGTTTGTAACTAGGGGTCGTATGTAAGTCGAGTGTTCTTAAGTAGGGGACCCCTTTAACTCTTAAAGCCATGGACAGAGATTGACCTCCATTGGCTTATGCCTAGGCTTGTTTTGACTACTGGGAAAGTGAGAGTTAGCTTCTGTGCCTACTTTAAAGGTGTGAAAGAGAAGAGATAGTAGACATTACCAACATGAGGAGCAAGGCCAAGGCATAGACTTTAGCAACATTATTTTGCTGGACACTTTTTGTACACCAGCCACTGTAGCCAGACCCACGGTGTTTTGTGGCTCCAAACTTACACAGCAGATAGCCAGCCTAGGTTAAGATCTCTTTAGACCTGCATTAACACATCAACGAAAACCAAAAATAATCTATGTAGAGGAGCTAAAGTCAACTTGACATCACCAAACAATGAGGTTTTCAATGCCGGGCTGAGGACGCGCTGTATTCTTGGAGCTTCTATTTTTATAAAAAGTGCAGAGTCTTCCGAAAGTCAAACTGTTCCAGACAAAGCAAATATACATTTAGTTTCCTTACAAGAATAACTACATAATAAATATTCCTTTTAAGTGCGCTCCGCAGACTTGTTTTTGATATGCTAAAAGCCGAATGCTATTTTTCCCTACACTTCCTCAATTAGATGACAAGTGCGCGTATAAGATGTGTAGGAGTCCAAGATGAAAGCGAAAAATAAGGAGGTTTCTTTCTCCTTCTTAAGTGACTGATGTCAATTGGAAAATTATCAAGTCAAAGAATGTAAATGGTATTACGTGATGAAACGATAGAAAAACTTCTCAGAAACGCCTCTGGCTCTGGTAAAATTACATCATTACCTCTCCATCTACTGGTGCCAGGGAAAAGTCACAAAAAGTTTCCTAAAATCACGACTTGTAGCTTTCTTCTTTGCTACTTATCTTTACATAATAAAAAATTTACCATTATTTGATGAATTTCCAGCTTGGGTAAGATGTAACCAATCACGTATTCAAAATGTTATTTAAGAACGTTTGGCGTTCTTAAGCCATCAGTCAATTAGCCACCTAAATAACTTTCATGAATAAAAAAAAAAAAAAAAAAAACTTGTGTGCATCCATTTCCATCCTCTGTGTAACATCAAGTGCCGGAAATCATCAACAGTAGTGCATTGAGGAGTGAGTTGAGGAGTGAGTTGAGGAGTGAGTTGAGGAGTGAGTTGAGGAGTGAGTTGAGGAGTGAGTTGAGGAGTGAGTTGAGGAGTGAGTTGAGGAGTGAGTTGAGGAGTGAGTTGAGTCTCTCGCCTCAGGGCGGCACCACCTGCAGGAAGGAGGTAGCAGTTTAAAATGGGCAGTCTGGACCTGAGGGGAATAAGCCACAGCCAAACTTCTTTGGGATTGGCCAAGTTAAAATCCAGCATGCCAAATTGACTTTTCCAACAGGAGAACCCCCAAATACAAAATGTCCTGTCTGTTTCATTAGGTTCAGCCAACATTTATCTTATGTGTACAGCAACATTTATGCTATATTCACACTGCCGTTGCCCTCCCGTACCGTACCATAGGACAGGTCCTATCTTTTTCCGGGTACGGAGCGGTACGGTGCCGCACATGTTATGCACCGTACCGCTCCCGTAGGGTCGCCGTGCGCCCATTGACGTCTATGGAGGACGTATATCGGTCGTATACACGTCGGCCGTATATACATCCTCCATACGTCAGTGTGAATGTAGCCTATTAGAGTAACTCACGTGCTAAAAGACCCAGCCTGCCAAAGAATTAGATTACTGAAGCAATGCACTATGGATGGATGTTCATCTGAGTGGTTGGTAAATAATACAACCTCCAACAAATTAAGAGAATAGGGGGTCCCAACACATGGACTCTACTGCTCTATTCAGTATCTAAAAGGGACTGACAAAGAAACAAGTACAGTGATATATACTGCAACTTGTTATGACTGGCATATACAGGACCATTGATGGTAATCTCCAATGGTCTCCTACTTGTGACACCATCACGATCAAAGGATGACTAGATGATGTCATATTCAGAATAACTACAGCAAAACAATGTGTTTTTTTTTCGCTACCCCATAGTAGGCAATGGAAAGCTGTGCTGTTTTTTGCAGATACCACAGAGTACAGAATTCAATGGTCACAAACAACACAGATAGTTATGTCACATTGTGCCATCATGTGTGAAATACAATTTGGGGCTCAAAGTTTTCTTATAGATGTAATCACTAGTCTCATTCACCTGGAGCAAAACATCAACAACCACTGTATACTATACTGGACCTATAATGTCCTGTCCTTTCCCAAAAACTTTCTCTGGGTACCCAGGTTATGCTTCATGGATACTAACATCTTCGACATTTATGTTATATACACCCATCACTACAAAAGGGTTGAATGAATGCTTCACCTCATAAATTAGGGAATGTAGAGTTCAGAGGATGCTGATGGTATAAGACTGATCAAACAAAGGGTTGTTATTCCCATAATAAACAGAAACGAGAATCTAAAACAGGAAAGGGCTTAAAGGGGTTTTCCCACAAATTTTCACGGGATAGGGCCTAACTTTCTGATCAGTGGGACTCACAGTGCTGAGACCCCCACAGATCGCGAAAACAAGGGGTCCGTCAGACCCCTGGTCTCTCTCCGTCATACGGCCGCACATGACCGTTCTGCTTCATTAATCTCTATGGAGCTGACGGAGATTGGTGAGCGCCTTGCTCGGCAATTTCCGCCATCTCCATAGAGATTAATAGAGCAGAACGGTCATGTGCAGCCGTCTGCTCCATTAGTCTCCTGTAAATAGGGCCTAAGTTTAGTTCGTGGGAAAACCCCTTTAAAGGTCCACCATCAGTGAGTGTTTACAAAGACTTTGCATCCCTTTTTCTGCTGATCATTGGAGGTCCCAGGGGCTGTACCTCTAACAATCTGACATGTATCCCCAGTCCTGTCTCTAGGCAGTGTGTGTCTTTGATTGGACATCCTCTTAAAGTGGCAAGAAATAGATAGAAAATGAAGAAAAATAATGTTATGATGGATGCCACTGGATTTCAGCCATCACCCATAGGCTCCCATCTTAAAAAGGTATAAAGCATGGTAATATATATATATATATATATATATATATATATATATATATATATATATATATATATATATACACATACACACATTTTCACATTGGTTGCCTCTATGGAAGTTTTGATTGTTTGATTGAGGCCAATAGTACACTTCATTGGTCTCTATCCATGTAACAGAAGATTATTGGTTTGTCTAAAAAAAAACAACTCATCCATCAATTTCCTGATGCATGCCTTACAAATACAATACAGACTCTTAGGCAAGAAGCACGTGATTATGATGCCGACCACTGTGCCAAGGATCGGGCTCTGTATCATAGTGATACTACATCATAATTATAGATCCTCAGGGAAGAAGGGACTCCTTGCACCTTATATCACTATGATGCTCGGAGTCCCAAAAGGCTGCTTTCCCATTAGTTTATAACAATGACAACCAAGATGGCTGCATTTCACGTTGTCATTTTTGCAAAAACGATCAAAACTATCAGTAAGCAGCTGCTAGCGCTATCTTACATTCAGCAGTGTCACACTGCTACCGTTATCGGAAACCTCCAAAAACACTGCTGTGAAGTACAATGGGAACACCGGACCGCTATTGCACTTCGCAGTACAATATTTATGCGGAGGCGGGGCTAGGGGCAGCGACTGACGCATAAAGCTCAGTAGTCACCGCTTACCTGTGGAGCCTATGGAGTGAGTGAGGCTGTCCGGGGAAGAGGCAGCCCAGCGCCAGCACCCGGCCACCACACTCGGGCCCCCGGATCAATTGTACCAGTGTCGCTATAAGACACTGGTACAATTGATCACCATCCGGATCAATTACTTTTCTGCCTCTTTGCTGCGCTTGTCGGGGGAACCAGGAAGGGCGAGTTCTTTTTTCTTTCCCAGAGGGGGGGGGGGGGGTCAGTGTGTCCGCAGGGGGGTCAGTGTGTCCGCAGGGGGAGGGGGCGGGTCAGTGTGTCCGCAGGGGGAGGTTGGGGGAGCAGTATACCCGCAGGGCGAGGGGGGGGTCTGTGTGGCCACTGGAGGGGGGCCCACGAAGGGGCCCACTAAGGCTCTGTCGCCCAGGGGCCCACTAAAACCTGGAGCCGGCCCTGCCTCGGACCGCCCCCTCATGAATACACCAGACCGCTTTAAGCGCAGTCCGGTTTTCTATTGTACATCACGGCAGTCTCTGCTAGCGTTATCACAGGGTTCCGATAACGCTAGCAGTGTAACACTTCTGCATTGGAGATGGAGCTACGAGCTGTATACCTTAGTAAGCAGCTCCTAGTGCTTTATTTATGGGTGGAAGGTCCTCTATAATTAAAGAGAACTGAATTACCAAAATATTTGTCAGTGGTGCTACACACTGTAAATACTATACAATCCCTGCTATACACCACAGGAATTATTGGTACATCCTTGCACCATTTACCACAGAATTGGTGACATACATTGTACTCCAGACTTTCAGGACGGTGATTTTGTCTGGTTCTCAGCCCAAATGACATGGGAAAAGGAACATAGCACACGCCGTAATCTTTTGCTTTTCTTTTAATTTAAGTGATTATATACAAGTGCTATATATATATATATCTCCACCATTACTTTCATACATTTAAACATAAGGATAAGAGATCATATTAGTAATTTGTTGCTGCACCATAGGGTTCTGTTATCTTATGGGTGGCATATAATAACAGAACCCTATGGTTTTTCAGATCTAGCTTGACAAAGGTCGGATAGACCGAAACGTTGCAGCAACAAATTGCTAATATGATCTCTTTTCCTTATTTTTAAATGCCTGAAAGATATACTATATAGCACTTGTATATAATCACTTGAATTAAAAGAAAAGCAAAATACATTGTGCATACATTGTACTTGTGTCAAAAATTCACATATATATGTATACAGTTTGATGCAATTTCTTTCATTTTTCATAAGACATTATGATTAGCAATTCCCATTGGATATCGTCACACAAAATCTTTATTTAAAGGGGGGCTCCAGTAACTATCCAGATTTTTCCGTCATAAGTATTTAAGGTCAACTATATGACTCCATGTGGAATAATAACTCTCCAGCGCTGTATATAATCGTGTCGTCTGATTATATCTAGGTTGTGGCAGGTGGGTGACTATTCCAACCCTCCATGAATTGGAAATCAAGATATCCATCATGCCTGATCACAGGATAACACATTAAGCGTTGTAGGGGGCTTTTTAATGCTCAAAGAAGCCAAACAAAAAGCAGGCGAAGCTGGGAGTTGTAATGACCCAAGCAGTGGCATAACTAGGAGAGACAGGGCCGCCCCTTCCCATTTAAAACATATACATATTAGTATACTCACACATGCGAGTTACAATCACATACAAATACTCTCATGTGCATATATACATACATACAGTGTATACAGACACCATATATACATCAGGTCAGATGATAGGGCCCCCTGACACTGCAGGCCCCATAGTGGCTGCTACCACTGTAGTTACACCCCTTGACTCAAGTGCTGGAGGACCCCAGATTGTAAAGGCCTATCCTAGATAAAAGGACATTCCCCAGCAGGACACCAGGACAATACAGATACATCATGCACCAGGCCCTATATAATTGCACTCTTCACACCCCAGGTTATATAACTGCCGGCAATGGACGCCCCTTGACGCCATGCAGCCGGGTGTCTTGCACCTCACTCACCTGCCAGTGCGGGGTCTTTTATTATAACCCGGGTCTCTGATCCAATGTACAATAGGGATAAATGCACGGGGGGTAAGGATGGAGAATCCCTGCAAGGAGCGCACGCGCGGGATCCTGGGACTTGTAGTCCTGCGCTCACTGATTCCCCATTACCGCCGGCACGTAACAAACTACATATCCCAGCATGCGTTGCGCGTCCGATTCGGGGTCAGCGATACAGCTGAGTGCAGGAGACTGAGCGATGACTGAGCGGCGTTTAGGCGGGAGGGGAGATTAATGGATGGTGTTGTGGGGGGCTGCGGGTGAGGGTTAGGAATAGCTCCGTATTCTTAGCCTGGTGCCTTATCCGTTAGCAGGTTGTGTTTGCAGCGTTGTCATGGCTGCGGGCGGATGCAGGGAAAGAGCTGCTGAGGAGGAGCTTATTCCTCTGCACATCGCGCTGCAGCCTCCAGGGGGCGCTGTCTAACCACCGGGGAATCTCACTGATACACATGGTGTTATACCGTCATAGCACACACCAGTACCCAACACACACTGCAGGGGACAGTCCCCAAAACTGACACAAGGACACAAATCACATTTCTGCAAATAAAATGAGGTCTTCAGGGGGACTTCTGTAGCAGCCTTGCACATCCAGAGGCTGGAATGTTTCCGTATTATTTGCGGCATCGCTCTACGTGAGTCACATAGATTGGAGAACGTTTTATGAACAGCAATTTTCAAGACGCGCCACAAATTATTAATGGGATTTAGGTCTGGACCGTGACTGGGCCATTTAAATAAATGTGCTTTGATTGAAGCCATTTCTTTGTAGCTTTTGGCTGTATTTTTTAGGGCGCGTTTACATGTTCCGCTAGCGGCGCGTTTATAATGCGACGCTAGCACTCAGGGGGCAGGGCTCGGGCTATAGCTATATCGGTTTTCCTGCCACGTCTGATGCTGCCCCACTAATGCTTCACGGTGGTCTTGGTGTGTTCAGGGTGATGTGTAGTAATCAGGGCTGGCGCAAGCACTGGGCGGACCTTGTATCTAATAAATCCACAGGGTGTGAGGGGGGTTTATATAAATAAACCATTAGGGGACTGTTTGGGATGATAAACTAGGGAATATGTTAGGGAACAAGATACTGTTTAAGTTTCTGAATTTTGAATGGTGCCTCGTGAGTTCACTGTAAAGGGGCCCACTGAGTCTCTGTCGCCCAGGGGCCTACTGAAACCTGGATATAATATAGGTGGTTTGGGCAGTAGTCCGGAGCCCAAGCCTTCTAGGATGCCCATAGCCACCCAAACCAGCCATCACATTTTATACCCAGAAGGATCTTTACCCACAAATCCTTGTACGTCTGTTCCTGATTACAATACACATGTACACAAGAGCCATTTCAGGACCTTTGAAGGTCCTCCAAAGGTCCTGAAACCACGGGTTGAACACAGGTAGCAGGATGCATCTTCCATTCCCTAAGAAGCTTGATTCTGGTACCATATGTAGCAAGTGATTCCAGACTTTTAGGGGCTATAATATTCCTACAGCCCAGGGCCCATGGTGGTCTTAATCCACCCCTAGTGATGTGGCGTATTGAACGTCGTTGTTAATTTCCCCCCCATCAGCATACTGTACACCAGATACACTAAGGGTGATGTCACATTTATGTTTTTTATGCAAACGCATGCGGTCGGCAATCAGCACCCGGTGTCTTGTATTGTGTACAGAACACCGCACCATTACAAAACGGAATCAGAACGCTAACATGTGGCATCACTCTAAGTGGGTCTGGTCTCATAGTATATCCAGAGGTGTGTTCCCCCAGGATAGTCTCCAGCGAAGACTATAGTAGGTAGATCTCAGGTAGATCAGCAGGTCTGACAGAACATTCCTACCTTCATTTTTGGTCAAAGAAGTAACTGCATGTACAATGTCCAGACTACATTTAGTTGTAAGTGCAGAGATTGAAAGTTAAAGATATGTAAATATATATATATATATATATATATATATATATATATATTCTCAAAATATTCTGCCTTTTTTATTATAATGTATAGGAAATTGAGTCTGATAGATAACATTTTAGATGTGTAGAATACGATTGGCAATATTCACACTAAAAAATATGATCCTATAGAAAATGATGAAGTTACTTGAGGCCATTTTAATGGTGAGATGATGGAATTTTACATTTCTGTGCAGAAGTATTTTTTCATGTTGCATAGAGTTCATTTTTCATTTGGGAAGTGTTAACCTTTTTATCCAGTAATTAAAAGGGTGTTTTTTTTTTTTTCATGTGCAGCTGCTCAGAGCAGGTGAGTTTTTGCAACTTTTTAGGCGCATAATAGTGATAGATGCAGCGTAAACATCTGCAGAACACCCATTCACTATGTCACATAAGGTGCAGACCCTCAAATCAACTAAGTGCCACAGCTTAGCCTGCACCCAAAAAAGTTAGAGACAAATCTATTAACTACACCAAAAAATTTTTGCAAAAAAACCACCAAAAATTATCCAAAAAATTATGATATGCTTGTTCCCTATGCTTGCCTTATCCCCTATATATAACTTTTTGTGACAAACTGCAAATATGTGACTTGCTATAGCTTTCAGTTAAAGCTGTCAGGGCTGGGAGTCTGTGGATCCTCTGGACCACCGCGGGAGGTGGTACTAGCCGACCTGGGACCGGAGTCTAAGTGGCACCCGGTGTTCACCAGAGCCCGCCGCAAAGCGGGATGGACTTGCTACGGCGGGATACCACCAGGTCGTTCCACAGGTGCGACTAGCCCACGGTGGTTGCTAAGGTAGTAATGCAGAAGACAGTCTGTATCCGGGATGACGGCTGGAGAATAGCACTGGAATGCACTGTAGGACTCACGTCAGGAATCGCAGGAACTGGCACGGACTGGCACACAGAATCACAGGAACGGACTGGCACACAGGAATCACAGGAAACACAGGAGAGCTTTCATTTCATGGGGAAGACTTTAAGATCCATCCAGGGTCACAGAAAGAGGCAGAAACTTATAGCAGGCCAGCGCCAATTGACGGCGTGCTGGTCCTTTAAATCTGAGCGAGCTGGCGCGCACACGCCCTAGGAGACGCGCGTGCCGAGCCACGGCAGCAGGAGAGGATATCGCTGGAGCCAGGGGAGTTAAGATGAGCGGAGCTTCGGAGGGACGCTGAGGGGCACAGGTGCGCCCGCGATCCGAGACAGGGATCGCGGGAGCACCAGTGACAATAGCTTTCCATGGGATTGGGCCTAACTTGCTGATCAGTGGGGGTCTCAGTGTTGAGACCGCCGCAGATCGTGAGAACGCGGGGTCCAACAGACCCCTCGCCGCTCCTCAGACTAATGGAGCAGACGGCCGTGCATGACCGTTCTGCTACATCAATCTCTATGAGCTAACAGAGATCGCCAAGCGCTACAGGCATGTAGAGGGACAATGTAGGGATAGGGGCAATGCTTTCTAATGGCCGTTTATAAAAACATATTTCGTTTTGGGGAGTTAATTGCCTGACGGGTTCTCTTTAACCCCTTAAGGACGCAGCCATTTTGTAGCTTAAGGCTCAGTCCCATTTTTTGGATTCTGACTTGCGTCTCTCTATATGGTTGTAACTTTTGAAAACTATTACTTATCTAAACTATTCTGAGATTGTTTTTTTCCCCACATGTTGTACTTCATTTTAGTGGTAAATTTTGGCTGATAAGTTTTGCGTTTATTTACAAAAAAAAGAAAACATTATGATTTCTTTGAAAATTTTCGAAATCATCACGTTTTCAGTCAGATAGATTTACCACCTAAATAACTTGCCGAATAACATTTCCCAAATGTTTACTCTACATTTTCATAATTTTTGAAATGTTTGGATAATTTATTTTGACGTCACAGGCATTGGGGCTTATGGGCATTTTTAGTGATTTATAAAGTTATTTTTTATTGAAAAAGATTTTTTTTTACATTTTTTACTTGATCCACCATGGGACATGAACAAGCAAGCATCTGATTGCTTGTTCATGATAATACTCTGCAATACTTATGTATTGCAGGGTATTAGCAGTGTCAGCCTATGCACATGCATAGCCTGACACTGTGCCTTTAAGATGACGTCATAGACGCCATCTTAAAGGCACTGCCTTCAGGCATCTCGTGGGGGAAAGACCCCCGGAAGGCAGGTTAAATGCCGCGGTCGCGTTGACCGCGGCATTTAACGGGTTAAACTCCCGCAATTGGAGCCCACACCGACTGCGGGAGTTAGCTGGGGATGTCAGCGGGGATGTGCAGAGCTGAACCGGCATCGTCTCTGCACAATAGCTGTACTGCACTGAGCGCTATTCGCAGGACTCAGCGCAATACAGCTACGGTGCAGAGTGCTAAGGGGTTAAAGGGCTTTTCCCACCTAGTCCATAGGATATGTCATAAATAGCTCATAAATGCAGGTCCTACCTGTGGATATGCCATACATATTATAGGTGGGAAAACCCCATTTAAAAGGTTATTGGCCCTTTGGATGGCCTAGCAATTAGATTTGCCACCAGTTTTAGATCTGTGTGGATCCAATAGATGAATTGCAGTTAGATGGAACTTTCTGAATTGCTGTAGTAGGATGAGTGAGCAGGGCAACTCAAGGCATGTAAACAATAATGGGAGCCAACCTATACAGAAAATACCTTATATGCGGGGTGCAGACTGGAAGACTCCCACTAATGTAGAAGGTCTATCCAAAGGATCAGCCAACAAATAGTGGATAACCTCTTTAATTCCTTATGTACTAGTACTATTCCCATCATCTTGTGCATGCAACTACTGTACAACATCTCATGGGATAGTAGAACTCCCATAATCTATGTTATATATAGATACTATTCCTTATACCAATATAGCAATAGCCAAAGGATGGCAGCACCTAAGCTTCGGGTTTGGAGAAATTTAAAGGGTGCAGCACCTGCTCTACCCATTGATTTGTCATTTCAGGCCTGACTGGATCTTCTCATTGAGATGTGTCACCTCACTGGTTGAAAACATTTCCCTCTAAACAGCAGATTCTTTCAAATTGTTCAACTTCTAGGGCTTATTATTGCATTAGAGCTTCACCTTTGGGTCCATCGTCTTCTCTCCCAGTCCACTTCTAGGATTTAAAGGGACAATCAACGGAGGCTGCTTATGCAATAGAATGGCAGGAACAGTTTAGTTACAAGATGCTCCAAAAACTGCAGTTACTATAAGTACAGCACAATTTTACATTGGTAATGAGCTCCCCTATCTGTGAGTTATAGAAGGTTGGCTGTACTGTAAATACTTTGATAAACAAATGAATCAACATTAAGAGCTTCTGCAGTGATGGTGTCTGGATGTCATTACAAATAGATCTGCAGTCAGCGCATTACAGCGAACATCAAACCACAGAATTCAGAAGCTCTGAAATATCTCAGTCAGCAACAGGAAGCATTAAAAAATCTTTTCATTAATACATCTTTTTCCAGGTTCAATATTTCCCTCATCTATTTTCTTACAAGCAAGACGGAATAATAAAAAGAATAAGCACAAGGAATAATAATAGAAGGCAAAAAATAAACTGGAAGCTTTCTCTTAGCAACAGAGGCAAGCAAGTCTGAGCCGAATGGACCAGCTAATAGATGAAATGATGCAGACAGGGGATATGTTCATTTGCTCGGCAATAAAACATCTTAAATAAAGAACTCAATGTTCTAGAATGTCTTCCAATTTGGTATCTGGAAGAAATAGTTCCATATTAGGAGGAAGAATTATACTATAGAGATAGAAAGAATCAAAGGGCTTCAGAAGAATATTTTGAGGTTCCAGAGACCCACTGAATATTAGTGATTCAGGTACCAAACATTTGATAGCAGGATAAAGATTGCAATTTACACACTAACACATTCAATACATACAATGGATTCAGAAAGCTTTGAGACTCTTCAATTTTTTTAAACATTTTTATATGGAGAACATTTTTTTTTTATAAAAAAATAAAGATTAAGAATGAAATTGCACAATAGAATGTTACAAATGATGTAACAAAAATATACAAAAAATAGAGTCCTGGTGCAGTGAACTTGATATAATACATCAGCTAAACAACTACGTCACAAAATAGAAGCAAAGATCCTAGAAAATAGAGAAAACTACCGTATATACTTGAGTATAAGCCGATCCAAGTATAAGCCGAGACCCCTAATTTTATCACAAAAACCTGGGAAAACCTATTGGGGGTCATTTACTAAGGGCCCGATTCGCGTTTTCCCGACTAGTTACCCGAATATTTCCGATTTGTGCCGATTTTCCCTGAATTGCCCCGGGATTTTGGCTCACGCGATCGGATTGTGGCGCATCGGCGCTGGCATGCGCGCCACGGAAATCGGAGGGTGTGGCCGAACGAAAACCCGACTTATTCGGAAAAACCGCCACATTTAAGAACGGAAAATGTGTCGCTCGGGGCGCGCTTACCTGCACTCAGGTGGGAAATGCATTGGTCACAGCCTCCCTATTATATAGCCTGCCGGACCCTGCCCCATAGTATATAGCCATCCCCCTGCCCCAAGATATAGCCAGCCCCCTGCCTAAGTATATAGTCAGCAGCGGGGGAAGCCGGAAAGGTGAGTTTTGATTTTTTTTTTTACTCAAGTATAAGCCAAGTTTGGGTTTTTAGCACATTTTTTGTGCTGAAAAACTAGGCTTATACTCAAGTATATATGGTATTTCAAAAGGCAAATTCAGAAGCAAGTTTAAAGATGGAAGAGAAAAGACAAAAAGACATAAAAATAAAAAATAAAATGCCCAGCAGTGGCTTCCCCTCATTAATAACATATCCAGCAGTGGCCTCCCCTCACTAATAACATGTCCAAAAGCAGCCTCCCCTCACTAATAACATGTCTAGCAGCGGCCTCTCTTCACTAATAACATGTCCCAGCAGCTGCCTCCCCTCACTAATAACATGTCCAGCAGCGGTCTATCCTCACTAATAAAATGCTCAGCAGCGGCCTCCCTTCATTAATAAAATGTCCCAGCAGTGGCCTCCCTTCACTAATAACATGTCCCAGCAGCCGGAGAGGTGAGTTTTGATATATTATTTTACTCAAGTATAGGTTGGGTTTTCAGCACATTTTTTGTGCTGAAAAACTAGGCTTATACTTGAGTACAGGAAGTCCCCGGGTTACATACAAGATAGGGTCTGTAGGTTTGTTCTTAAGTTGAATTTGTATGTAAGTCGGAACTGTATATTTTATCATTGTAATCCCAGCCAGAACTTTTTTGGTCTCTGTGACAATTGGATTTTAAAAATGTTGGGTTGTCATAAGAATCAATATTAACAATAAAGCTTTAATACAAACACATTTGATAACTGTTATAGCTGTTTATTGTAGCCTAAGACTAAAGTACAATAAATTACCAATATTCAGAGGTCCGTTTGTAACTAGGGGTTGTATGTAAGTCGAGTGTTCTTAAGTAGGGGACCGCCTGTATATATATTTTAAAAGACGAATTCAGAAGCAAGTTTAAAGATGGAAGAGAAAAGACAAAAAGAGATAAAAAGAGAGAGGGAGAGAGTGAGGGGAAAAAGAAAGCGGGGATCATGGCAGCGGATTGATCAAAAAGGCCCACACAGGCAACCTGTCTATAAGTGGACAAGGAGTGAAAGGAGTTTCTCCATTAGCTGCAAATGCATAATTTCCTGAAGCCACTCCAAAACGGTGGGGAGAATCGAGAATTCTAGAGACAGGGATGGTCCTAGCTGCAATAGTTTGTGTATAATCCTAACCATTTTTAATATTATGTTCTCTTGCAAACTTAATATAGGTAGTATTGGATATGAATATCAAATCAGTGCAGGTCCTACACCAAGCAACTCCACAGATGGAATCATAATAGGAGGCACAGAGCAGGTAACCTAGAGCTGTAGGTACACTCAGCAACGAGTCAGCTGTACTAGAACTGCAGTGTCCTCCAAGCCCTATAGTAAAGGTAAGATATAACTGCACTTAAGTCACATTGCTACATTTATGGTGTCAAAAATTGCAGAACTGAAGGATTTTTTTTTTAAGAATTTATAAAATTTTTCATCTCTCTTTCATCTCTGCTCATGCGCTGAAGTGTAATGGACATCACAGTTTTAAATTTAGAGTTGATTCTCAGATCTCAAGATCTAAAGAATCATACGGTGTGAGGAATACAGACAGGCCAGGTGTACTAAGGCATCCACATCACTTTTCATTTAGTTTTTCAACCAGCTTTGAAGTGAAAAATGTGCGAAGAACAATAGAAAAAAGGCTATTTAATTGGCTGCTTAAAAGAACAAAACAAAAGAAACGAAATTAATAAAGTACGAAGAAATAGTTGACTCCCCTGTTCTAGTATGTGACCATTTAGTCAGTTTTAGAACATAGCAGGAAAAAGTAAAATATGATCATTACGATTGTTTCAAGAAATCTTCAAATCCTTTATTGACTCCTCGTAAAAAAAACTAATGACATAGTTAGTATAAGGCTCCATGCACATGCAGCAGACAGTAAGTGTCTTGCCTATGCATTTTGAGCGCATTCACATGCTCTTAGTCATGGCAATGGTTTTAGAACCTCAAACATACAGAACAACATAAAAAATTTGAGCATACCCTTTATGATGTTCAATTGTTTTTTTGCATGATAATCGTCGTGCACATTGTAAAATATTGGGTAGCCCTGCTTGCCACTGAAGTATAGCTTTTCTCCACTGGGTGGCGCTCACCTACTGACATTCAGGCCTGCCTTGGACTTTCTGGGTTGGTGGTGTGATAAGCTCAATATAATTTTCCTTTTGCACAATATGCTATTTTATGTTATGTTATCTTTAAAACTAAAATCAAACTTTTGCCACTGCCGTCTCTAAAAGTTGTTCTTTAATAAGAATATAAAAATGACTTTTTTTTAGCATAAATGTAAACACTAAGTTTACTCTAAAAAGAAAGATCAGATGGAAACAGAAAACAAGCCAGAGCATGCAATGATGTCACATGCATTGATGTTTGGCACTGTTGGCTGGGTTATAGCTGCGGGGGTCACAGGACCTGCTGGACTATTCATCGGCCTCTGAGGTGCCTGAAGACGTCACTGTGACATAGAACAAGTATTCCTGGTTAAGTCATTTAGGCACTGATACCACTATGGCACTGTACATTATACCTACTATGTGAACAGGGATACAATGGTGTATGCTATGGATTTTAGATTACCGATATAAAGACGTTAATTGCTTGCAAGTTTGTGAACTTTGATGTAAGGTCTACCGTGCCAATGGTTTCTCCTGTATTATGAATAATGGTTTCTGTCCAAGGTGCTGAATAAATGCATCCAATGGGGCACATTTACTTACCAGGTCACTCAAGTTCACTGAAAGTGCATTATCCGTCTATAATGCTGTGCATTCTGATTCACTAAGATCGTGCCCCTGAAGTCATGAATCTATCGCTTCCCCACACTGGTCCGAGTTCACCATCTTTTTTGTGGTGCATCTTTAACATAGGGTGTGCAACACAATTTGAACTTTAAATACGATAATTGGTCCGAATCAGTCGAATTGTCGGACGGCACGCCCCTTAATTTGTGTCACATGGAAGCCAGAGCAGATGTGCCACAAAAGGGTCACGTGCGACACAATCCCAGCGCACACACTTCCTAAAATACCTGTGCAAGCCGCTTTAGCCATGAAGAACGTGCACAGTGCATGCGACCTTTAATAAATGTGCCCCAATGTCTTCACACTTTGGGTTATTACTGAATAATATTAATGTATGTAAATTTAGCCTTATAGGACTTCTACCACCCAAATGAGCGGACCCCATAGCGAACTCTCGACCCTTTTCTACCCTGACCATTTTGAACATTTTCAAGGGTTTTTTTAATTGTAATGATACAGCTTTAAAATTAATTACAGTACGGGGTTAAAAGGGTCTCCAAAAAACATGCCCAGCAGCTGCCTCCCTTCACTAATAACATGTCCCATCAGCGGCCTCCCCTCACTAATAACATGTCCACCAGTGGCCTCACTTCACGAATACATGTCCAGCAGCGGCCTCCTCTCACTAATAACATGTCCAGCAGTGGCCTCCCCTCACTAATAACATGTCCAGCAGTGGCCTCAATTCACGAATACACGTCCAGCAGAGGCCTCCTCTCACTAATAACATGTCCAGCAGCTGCCTCCCTTCACTAATAACATGTCCAGCAGCCACCTCCCCTCACTTATAACATGTCCAGCAGCCACCTCCCCTCACTTATAACATATTCAGTTGCAGCCTCCAATCACCAATAACATGTCCAGCAGTGGCCTCCCTTCACTAAAAACATGTCCCAGCAGCCGCCTCCCCTCACTAATAACATGTCCCAGCAGCCGCCTCCCTTCACTAATAACATGTCCAGCAGCAGCCTTCCCTCACTAATAACATGTCCAGCAGCAACCTCCCCTCACTTATAACATGTCCAGTAGCAGTCTCCCCTCACTAATCACATGTCCAGCAGCGGCCTCCCTTCACTAATAACATGTGCCAGCAGTGTCCTCCCCTCACTAAAAACATGTTCAGCAGCCGTCTATCCTCACTAATAACATGTCCAGCACCAGCCTCCCCTCTCTAATAACATGTCCAGGTGCAGCTTCCCCTCACTAATAACATGCCCAGCAGCGGCCTCCCTTCACTGATAACATGTCCCAGCAGCCACCTCCCCTCACTAACAACATGTCCAGCAGCGGTCTATCCTCACTAATAACATGTCGAGGTGCGGCCCCCCCTCATTAATAACATGTCCAGCAGTGGCCTCCCCTCACTAATAACAAGTCCAGCAGTGGCCTCCCTTCACTAATAACATGTGCCAGCAGTGGCCTCCCTTCACTAATAACATGTCCAGCACCGGCCTCCCTTTACTGATAACATGTCTCAGCAGCCACCTCCCCTTACTAATAACATGTCCAGCAGCGGTCTATCCTCACTAATAACATGTCTAGCAGTGGCCTCCCTTCACTAATAACATGTCCAGTAGTGGCCTCCCCTCAGTGATAACATATCCAGCAGCAGCCTCCCCTCACTAATAACATTTTTAGCAGCAGCCTCCTCTTACTAATAACAAGTCCAGCAGCAGCCTCCCTTCACTAATAACATGTCCAGGTGCAGCCACCTCTTACTGATAACAAGTCCAGCAGCCTCCCCTCACTAATAACATTTCCAGGTGCAGCCTCCTCTTAATAATAACAAGTCCATCAGCAGCCTCCCCTCACTAATTACATGTCCAGCAGTGGCCTCCCCTCACTAATAACATGTCCAGCAGCAGCCTCCCTTCACTGATAACATGTGCCAGCAGCCGCCTCCCCTCACTAACAACATGTCCAGAAGCGGTCTATCCTCAATAATAACATAAACAGGTGTGGCCTCCCCTCACTAATAACATGTCCAGCAGTGGCCTCCTCTCACTAATGATATGTCCAGCAGCGGTCTATCCTCAATAATAACATGTACAGGTGTGGCCTCCCTTCACTAATAACATGTGCTAGCAGTGGCCTCCCTTCACTAACAACATGTCCAGCAGTGGCCTCCCTTCACTTATAACATGTCCCAGCAGCCGCCTCCCCTCACTAATAACATGTCCAACAGCCGTCTATCCTCACTAATAACATGTCCAGCAGTGGCCTCCCCTCACTAATAACATGTCCAGCAGCCACCTCCCTTCACTAATAACATGCCCAGCAGCTACCGCCTCTCACTAATAACATGTCCAGCAGTTACCTCCCCTCACCAATAACATGTCCAGCAGAGGCCTTCCAAGCAGCACAGGAGGAGAAAGCGGTTTCACCGTAGCCGTAGCCCCAACCCCTTTGCACCACGAAGATAATTTTTATAATTTTTATACTTAAGTAGAATCCCATTTGTGGTAACTGTTCCTTCTCTGTGCAAATGTATGATGCTGATTTTCTAAATAGAAGAGGTAATGAATGTATAGTTCAAGGCTTCATAACTTCCATCCACATGTGTAATATATTATATGCTATTTATAAAGTTTTAAAAATATTGCTGATCCACTGTGAAAGGAAAAACGTTGCAGACTCAGTTTTCAGTTTTGGCTCAGTTCTGGGATACTTAGGGTTCACGCTTCATCAGCTGGCGAAGGTGAACATAAGAGATTGTATTATGAAAAATGTATTATAATCTGTAATGCTCCCGGTGCATGAGGTTTAATGAATAACACGACTACAGATCATTTTATGAAGTATGTTACAATCTGTGTACTAGCAAAAAGAATGTAAATATATGTAATCCATTTGGTTAAACTCGTACAGCACTGGCCCAGATATATAGCGTGGGCCATTTGTATGGATACATCTAAATAAAATGTGAACGGTTGGTGATATTGGAAACTTTTCAAAATGGGTGTTGACCATGGCAGCCATTTTGAAGTTGGCCATTTTGGATCCAACTTTTTTTCCAATTTTTTCCCCATGTTATGTTGCTTGTCTTCTTCTTTCCTGACTTATGGCATTTTCTATTCTGAAATCAATCCCAGGACATGGCTCCCACCGGCCAATATCCAGGATCGTTTCTCGGAATCCAGAATGGTTAGGAGATATGGGGTTGATACATCTTGAGGTACAGAAAGAGAGAGAGAGTTCTGCAGAATCCTACACTGGGATAGAGGGACTGGTAAGGAACAGGGCAGATTTTGTCGCTCACTATCCTTTGCAGTAAACTTTTGCATATACATTTCTGCAGATACACAAGACTCCTCAGCTAGCTACACAGTTCAGCCTTTTATGATTTCCCCCTACTCCTTCCAGGGTGAGCAGGGAGCAGCAGACCCTCTGTAAAATTGTCCTGTATCTTTAATGTAAATACTCTGCGGTCTCACAGACATAATCAGCACAGCCAGAGGAGACAGCTACTGCAGTGACCAGAGAAACTGAGAAGGATAGCAAAGAAACTAATAATCATGGATAATTAAATGGTTTGTTCACTCTTAACAAATAATTGATATGGTTTGTGTAGGGTAAAGTTATACAATTTTCCAATATACTTTCTGTATCAATTACACTGGGTTTTTAGGAAATCTAATCCTGGGGAAGATTGACATTGGTCTTGAAAACTCTTTTTTCACAATCTACATACAAAAGATATAAATATAACTTAAAAAAGAAAAACAAATCAGCCCCATACACCATGCCCCCTCTCTCAAACTTGACTCCTTGAAATTAACTTCCATATAAGTTAACCCACTTATCCTGATTAGGAAGTGTAATAATTTTTTTATCAATTCAATGTGAATCTCAACACAATAAAAATTGCTTAGTAATAGGAAAAGCCCTAAACAAACCCGAAGCTTCAGTTTCCCTATAGCCCTATCTAATAATACTCTTAACACATTAGTAACCTCCATCTAACCAACCATTGTAGTTTAGATTCCAAAAAGTATTCTTGGATCCATGGTAGTACAAGACAACCATCGCTTTTTGATCTCTACATGAATGAAAGTTTCAATCAACTTAAATGTTTACTCGTCTATTCATACTAGAGATGCATTTAGAGTTTTGGGAGGATAATCATTTAGATAACAGTGATTCTATCGGCCCTTGAAAGAGGCAGTTTAACCAAACATTTACTTTAGCTCTAATTCAAGTGATTAAAGGAGCTACATCTTTCTCTCAGAATGATAGTGTAACGGAGGGTCTGGGAACAGACTGAATACACCGACACTGAGAATAATTCCCTTTCCATGTGTTCCTTCCTATTGTCCAGCCCAACCTAGGCGGTGGATAGACAACTAGAAGACAATCCCTTCCTGCACCAATGTGAAAAACACAGAGACAAAGACAAGACAGTAAAGACAGATAAGAATAGTCACCAGAGCCAGGTTACAACAAAGAGGCCAAACACACTACAAAATTACAACAACATGAGCCAACAGTCAGAATACCAGGTGACAGAGATCAGACAAACAAAATAATCAGGAACTTGCTAAGAACCTCTTTAACAGACAAAGAGTACAGATCAACAGAAGCTTATATGACAAACCATAGTTCCAGTCCGGAAGGAGAACGGAAAGGAACTCAGTGGGTTAACTACCAAAGAATCAGAGCATAGCTGCAGAAAACTGCCTGGGTGTGATACAGAAACAGTGAACTCAGCCAGCAAGTATAAACCAGTGTAAGCACAGCTATGTTAGAGTGAAACACAATGACACAATCAGTGCTTCTTCAGTTGCACACCACAGAGAGAGGCTGATGCCAAAATGGATGTTACAGATAGACTTAAAATTGTTTAGAAGTTGTCTTACAATCATTCCAAGATTGATGGTCAGCAACTAATGTTCCACTAAGATCTTCTTCTTCTAATGACGTGGTCACAACAGCTGATGATCTGTTAATCTAGGGCAGTGGTGGCGAACCTATGGCACGGGTGCCAGAGGCGGCACTCGGAGCCCTCTCTGTGGGCACCCAGGCCATCACCCCAGCCTGAAGTTCACCAGACAGGACTCAAAGAATCTTCCTGCAGAACCTTCCTACAATGATAGATGAATTTGCCCTCCTCCTTTCAACTGCGTTAGAGTCTTTAGAAGGCTGAACGATTGAAAGTGGTCAAAGAACAAGGAGAAATAAATTGCTGCTTAAATTGATGTGGCTTTTGGTTGAAGTTTGGGCACTCAGGCTCTAAAACGTTCGCCATCACTGATCTAGGGCTTTGTATTAGCAGAACATGGATGCTATTCATTCTCTTAGATGGAACCTGTCAAGGTGATTTGGGACACTTAAACAACTACAGGTCCGTAAGGACCGGTGTTTTGTGTCTCAAATTGCTATGTAACATCATGGTGCTCCTGCTGCCTGCAGTGAAGCTGATGTAGTAAAACTCTACTTCATTGCAGATGCACCATACCTATGGCATGTGCACCTACCTCACGAAATGACTGGAAAGATAAGGATAAATCTTAGTTTCTTTTTTTATTGTAGCCATGGACCAAGATATTACAGGGTGATTTTGGACACTATGGACCATAAGCAGCTGTGGGTGGTTTATTGTTTCAAATAATCCTGGTAGCATTACCTTAACATCTTGGGGCTCTGCATCCGATATATATCGTAATCAGAGCTGGGCCGGGATCATAAAACACAAGGGGTCACATTTACCTTCTTCTTCCCGGAGCATGTAAGTGCATGGCTTTCGACACAAATTTAAATGTTAATTCCTGCGCTTAGTCCGAATCCGTCGGATCGTCTGACGGCCCGCCTACCGATTTGCATCCCCTGGTGCGATCCCTGAAAAGTCGGGAAACCCAACGAAAATGTGGCAGCGGGACTCTTAGTAAATAAGCTCCAAAGGCACAGTGTCAGCCCATACATGTGCAATTGCTTGTTAATGCCCCATGGTGTAAGTAATGAAAAAGTTAAAAAAATGTTATTAAAAAAAAATAATAGTATACTACTGGGCGCAGGCTGGGGCACGGCTGTATACTACTGGGGGCACGGCTGTATACTACTGGGTGCACGGCTGTATACTACTGGGGGCAGTGCTGTATACTACTGGGGGAAGTGCAGTATACTACTCAGGGCACGGCTGTATACTACTGGGGGCACGGCTGTATACTACTGGGGGCAGGCTGGGGCAGGCTGTATACTACTGGGGGCAGTGCTGTATACTACTGGGGGCAGGCTGGGGCAGGCTGTATACTACTGGGGGCAGTGCTGTATACTACTGGGGGCAGTGCTGTATAATACTGGGGGCAGCTCTGTATACTACTGAGGGCAGTGCTGTATACTACTGGGGGCACGGCTGTATACTACTGGGGGCACGGCTGTATACTACTGGGGGCAGGCTGGGGCAGGCTGTATACTACTGGGGGCAGTGCTGTATACTACTGGGGGCAGGCTGGGGCAGGCTGTATACTACTGGGGGCAGTGCTGTATACTACTGGGGGCAGTGCTGTATAATACTGGGGGCAGCTCTGTATACTACTGAGGGCAGTGCTGTATACTACTGGGGGCACGGCTGTATACTACTGGGGGCACGGCTGTATACTACTGGGGGCTGCTGTATACTACTGGGGGCAGCTCTGTATACTACTGAGGGCAGTGCTGTATACTACTGGGGGCACGGCTGTATACTACTGGGGGCACGGCTGTATACTACTGGGGGCTGCTGTATACTACTGGGGGCAGTGCTGTATACTACGGGGGCACGGCTGTATACTACTGGGGGCACGGCTGTATACTACTGGGGGCACGGCTGTATACTACTGGGGGCTGCTGTATATTACTGGGGGCAGGCTGGGGGGGGATCTGTGACCAATGCATTTCCCACCCACGGCTTATACTCGAGTCAATAGGTTTTCCCAGTTTTTGGTGGTAAAATTAGGGGTCTCAGCTTATACTCGGGTCGGCTTATACTCGAGTATATACAGTATTTTATCCCACAAAAATGCAATAAAAAGTGATTTAAAAAACCATATCTACTCCAGTATGATAACGGTGCAAAGTACAAAATGTTGCACAAAAAACAAGCCAAACAAACCAGCTCCTTAGACAAAAAAATAAAATTGCTTTGCCACTTGGAAAATGGCGTAGGAACGATAGATTTTTCCCCATATTAGGTTTTGTTGTGAGAAATTTAGTAAAATGTAAGAAAAAATATCTAAATATGGTATCCACGTCATCGTAAAAATAAGATATGCACCTACCTCACGAAATGACTGGAAAGATAAGGATAAATCTTAGTTTCTTTTTTTATTGTAGCCATGGACCAAGATATTACAGGGTGATTTTGGACACTATGGACCATAAGCAGCTGTGGGTGGTTTATTGTTTCAAATAATCCTGGTAGCATTACCTTAACATCTTGGGGCTCTGCATCCGATATATATCGTAATCAGAGCTGGGCCGGGATCATAAAACACAAGGGGTCACATTTACCTTCTTCTTCCCGGAGCATGTAAGTGCATGGCTTTCGACACAAATTTAAATGTTAATTCCTGCGCTTAGTCCGAATCCGTCGGATCGTCTGACGGCCCGCCTACCGATTTGCATCCCCTGGTGCGATCCCTGAAAAGTCGGGAAACCCAACGAAAATGTGGCAGCGGGACTCTTAGTAAATAAGCTCCAAAGGCACAGTGTCAGCCCATACATGTGCAATTGCTTGTTAATGCCCCATGGTGTAAGTAATGAAAAAGTTAAAAAAATGTTATTAAAAAAAAATAATAGTATACTACTGGGCGCAGGCTGGGGCACGGCTGTATACTACTGGGGGCACGGCTGTATACTACTGGGTGCACGGCTGTATACTACTGGGGGCAGTGCTGTATACTACTGGGGGAAGTGCAGTATACTACTCAGGGCACGGCTGTATACTACTGGGGGCACGGCTGTATACTACTGGGGGCAGGCTGGGGCAGGCTGTATACTACTGGGGGCAGTGCTGTATACTACTGGGGGCAGGCTGGGGCAGGCTGTATACTACTGGGGGCAGTGCTGTATACTACTGGGGGCAGTGCTGTATAATACTGGGGGCAGCTCTGTATACTACTGAGGGCAGTGCTGTATACTACTGGGGGCACGGCTGTATACTACTGGGGGCACGGCTGTATACTACTGGGGGCTGCTGTATACTACTGGGGGCAGTGCTGTATACTACGGGGGCACGGCTGTATACTACTGGGGGCACGGCTGTATACTACTGGGGGCACGGCTGTATACTACTGGGGGCTGCTGTATATTACTGGGGGCAGGCTGGGGGGGGATCTGTGACCAATGCATTTCCCACCCACGGCTTATACTCGAGTCAATAGGTTTTCCCAGTTTTTGGTGGTAAAATTAGGGGTCTCAGCTTATACTCGGGTCGGCTTATACTCGAGTATATACAGTATTTTATCCCACAAAAATGCAATAAAAAGTGATTTAAAAAACCATATCTACTCCAGTATGATAACGGTGCAAAGTACAAAATGTTGCACAAAAAACAAGCCAAACAAACCAGCTCCTTAGACAAAAAAATAAAATTGCTTTGCCACTTGGAAAATGGCGTAGGAACGATAGATTTTTCCCCATATTAGGTTTTGTTGTGAGAAATTTAGTAAAATGTAAGAAAAAATATCTAAATATGGTATCCACGTCATCGTAAAAATAAGATATTTATTAGGCTTATGGTGAACACCAAAAAAATAAACTCAAAAATCAATTACATAATTGATGCTTTTCGACTCCTCCACCCCCAAGAATAGGGGCTTATTTACTAAGGGTTGCGGATCGCACTTTTGTCGATTGTTCACAGTTTTCGGGATTTGCGCAGCTTTGACAAGTATTTAACAGGGATTGTGTCGCATGTGATCTGATTTTGGCGCAGCTGAGCTGGCTTTCATGCGACAGAAATCTGGGGGGTATTCTGAATGATTCAGACTGAGCGCAGGATTTAACTTTCAATTTGTGTCGCAAAAAGAAGAAGATGCATATCGGGCGCACAATCTTAGTGAATCGCAGCACAGGGCATTCTCGTCGGATAATGCACTTTGGGTGAACTCCGTCAGATAGGTAAGTAAATGTGCCCCAAGATGTTTTCAACAATAGGGCAAACCAACCCTAAAATGGTATTACTGGAAAATGCATCTCATCCCGCAATTAAATTGTCCACAAATGGCCCCACTAAGGGAAAAACGACAATTTTATAGCCAACAACAGGGTGCCAATGAGGTTCTATAGCAGTGATGGTGAACCTTTTAGAGCCTGAGTGCCCAAACTTCAACCAAAAGCCACTTATTTATTGCAAAGTGCCAGCACAGCAATTTAAGCAGTAATATATTTCTTTGTTCTTTGACAACTTTCAATTGTTCAGCCTCCTAAAGACTCCAACGCAGTTGAAAGGAGGAGGGCAAATTCATCTATCACTGTAGGAAGATTCTCCAGGAAGTTTCTTTGAGTCCTGTCTGGTGAACTTCATGCTGGGGTGATGGCCTGGGTGCCCACAGAGAGGGCTCCGAGTGCCGCCTCTGGCACCCGTGCCATAGGTTCACCACCCCTGGTCTATAGAATCCACTAAGTTCTATAGAAAAAAACTGGCAGCTGCAGGGCTCTCCTTCACTTTTGCGCCTCTCTGTGCACGCATACAACAAGTAACGTCCACATGTGTTTCTGTACTCAGGAGAAATTGCATAAAAAATTTTAAGATGGGTTTTCTCTTTTTATCTTTTGGAGATTTTTTTTTAAAAACGCACCATACAAGTCTATGGAGATGCATCAAAAACGGATCGCACTCTGAGACACTTGCGAGTCCAAATCAAGTGCAATGCGTTTTTCACGCATCAATTGCCAAAGAAAAGATAGGGCTCAGTCCTGAGTCCTTTTCACGCGCATTATCTGTGCATGAAAAACGCATTGAAATTTCGAAATAAAACATTTGTGAAAAACTGAGACACTGAACAAACTCTGGCTGAAAACTGATTGAACTCTGATGAAAAATGTGCGTTTTTCACTGACCAAACACTGATCCACCCTGATCAAACTCTGACGTGATCTGCAACGCAAGTGTGGAAGGGGCCTAAAGTTGAGACATGGGAAATGTTAGTACGTAACTAACTTAGGTGGCAAAAATATCCATCTCAAAAGCAGATCATTTCAAATTTTGAAAATGACAAAAAAGTTAAACCATATAGAGCAACACATGCCAGACTACAGAAAAAGAGGCTGAGACTTAACATACAAACTGGCTGCATCTTGAAGGGGTTAACGGGATTTTCCCCATGAAAGAAAATTCTCAAAACTCAATGTAATGTTAACACAATAAGGAGGACTCTCTAACTAGACACTTCATGATCCCTCTGTGCCATGAGATTCTGTGTGCTGACAATGTGCTTAGATTATTAGGGTACAGGTTTATATACGCTTTCATTTACCTTCTGAACATTGTAGTAATATCTGACACATAGTAAGAGAGATGAGACCATAGGCGTAACTACAGTGGTAGCAGCGATAGCAGATGCTATGGGGCCCCTAATGTCGGGTACCCTGGAATCAGACCTGACACACTAAAAGGTGAAGGATGTGCATCATGATATACATATTATTCTGCATATTTTAAAGTATAATATGTATATAAAATATCTGTGATGTATATATGTTGTATCTGTGATGTGTATACAGTGTATGGTGTGTGTATATACTGTAAGTTTGTGTATATGCTGTACGTTTGTATATGACACTGTATGGGTGTGTCTGTGCTCGATATGTGTACAAATGAGAGTATAAATGTGTGATTGTAATAGAAATAAGTATAGGAAGTGGGAAGAGGCCCTATTCAGAAGCCTGCTATGGGGCCCTTCTTCTCCTAGTTACGCCACTGGATGAGACAGATCAGAGATGAAGCTATTCCACAACACACTAGATCTGCTTTGCCTCCCCAGATCCCCAAGTACTTATCTGCCTGTAGCTTGTAGTTCTCCTCACACTGCTGCCAGCAGGATGTCAGTTTATGTGTCAGTGTGAGCTCCGTCCTGGACTGCAGGGGGTGGGGCTGAAGTGCAGGAAGCAGTGAGAGAGAGCTCCGGCCGCCACACAGAAATCCAAGATGGCTTCCCTGACCCTAAGTCAGAAGTTACAGGGTCGTGTCTAGGGGCAACTGAAATTGTGTACAGCAGGACTGATAGACAAGTTGGAATTATATCTGTGAAAAGCTGCATTTTTGTTAGTAACAGTGAATTAGAGAATGGGTTATTTTGTTATCCTGAGTATATTAAGAAACTTGTCTTTTTGGGAATACCCCTTTGATTCCTACAGAAGAACTTACAATGCTCATTCATTTATACTCTTTTTATTTACATCTTGTTTGTGTTATTGTCCATCTGTAGTAGTATTTACCTAATTTTAAGATATTTCAGTTTTATTAAGTAGATATGGAGTGCTGGAAGATTTAACGGGGGAGGGGGGACAGGTTTATTTGTTATTTTACAACCTAATCAGGCTGCAAAATTTTTTAAGGCATGAAAAACAAGCCCTGAAACTTCATATTCAAGTTATTAATGAGGTTGCAATAAATATATATAGTTACATTGTCTCTTTTCATATCTAACCTGTTTTTTATCCCCATGGCGTACTGGCGTAATGTCAAGGCCACAATCACAATGGAGGTTAAGATAAATACAGGGATAATTATAGAGTAAAGGAAGTTCTTGGCAATGTTTATGTACAGTAAATAGGCCAAGGTCAGAATGAGAAAAACAGGTAGTATAATATGGAAGGGAGTATAATATTAATGAGGTCTTATTGTTAGTATATGAGTTATATAACTATTGTTGGTTTTCTCCATTGTTGGTATGATGATATATGTATCATATATATATATATGCACCTGTTGCTTCCCCGCTCAGTTCCGCCGGAGTTGATTTTCTTGTTCCTGGTGAGTGCATTGTCTTGGGACACAATTTTAAAGTTAAATGCCTCACTCGGTCCGAAAACATCGGATCGCCCGACGGCCTGCCCCCCAATTTCTGTAGCATGAAAGTCTGCGCCAGAAGTTTGCGCCAAAATCCGATCGTGTGCGACACAATCGGTGCACCAGATTATAAGGCGCACCATCAATAGATGCCTATCAATATAGGTTCATATATATGGCGCAACGGATTTTAAGGCGCACCTGATTATAAGGATGAATGACCAGCAGGTGGCAGACCTGTACACAGTTCAAGGCAGCTGTTGTCTGTAAGTATGGTTCAGTAAGTAACAGCTGCCTTGAACTGTGCACAGGTCTGCCACCTGCTGGTCATTCATCCTTATAATCAGGTGCGCCTTAAAATCCGTTGCGCCATATATATGAACCTATATTGATAGGCATCTATTGATGGTGCGCCTTATAATCTGGTGCACCTTATAGTCCAAAAAATAAGGTACACATTCCAGCTCAAAGAATACCAAAAGGACAAGACTTTGGTCTCTATTGGGTAAATTGAGCCCTATGTATCCTTTAATTATTATACATATATGGAGGCAGTCAGAAATTTCCTCTATAGGGGTTTCCTAAACGTACAACCTTTTTAACTATGATTGGGTAAACAGCTTTGAAGCATGAGATCTTTTAAGGTCTTTTGTAGGAATGATAATGACATTCTAATAATAAATGAATGACTTTACATAACACCAAATAACAATAATCCCGTCTCTATACTCTTCAATTATTCAGTATATTCTATTATTCTTTAGCTTCTCAGTCTGTTCTGTTTTCAATTATAGTTATGGCAATACTAGGTATCCCTTTAATCCCCCATGCTCATGGTTGGACATGGGCTGAACCAGTCTTTATTCCTTTGTGTGATGTATTATTCATTATCGTTGCAGGATAATGAAATGATCATTTGAATAACAAAGGCCTCACGACTTCTCCCATGAACTGCTTAAAGGATAAAACATGGATTTTGGTTATTATTAACGACACATTTTACCCGTAATAGCCATAATAACTGCTTCAGATACATTTTCTGCTCTATTGTGTTTTACAGCTATAATCGTTGAAAAGATTATTTTTAAAGGACATCAGAAAGAAATCTCTATTATTTTATCAATATCGGCTTTATAGAGCTGTTCCAGTTATAAAAAGAAAGCTCCTGTGCTCCATAACCAATCTTCCAGAAAATGAGGAGAGAGAAAAGTTAAAAGTAAAAGCCAAGCCCATGTAGTAATCTTTCTTCAAAGACAATGGGGGTCATTTACTAAGGGCCCGATTCACGTTTTCCCGACGTGTTACCCGAATATTTCCGATTTGCGCCGATTTCCCCTGAATTGCCCTGGGATTTTGGCGCACGCGACCGGATTTTGGCGCATCAGCGCTGGCATGCACGTGACAGAAATCGGGGGGTGTGGCCGAACAAAAACTTGACGGATTCGGAAAAACCGCCGCATTTAAAAAACAAAAAGTGTCGCGGAGCTTGCACTTACCTTCACTCAGGCGGCCCGGTGAACTCCAGTGCGTTCCGATGCTTTTCCGCGCAGCAGCGCCACCTGGTGGACGGCGGAGGAACTACCTTAATGAATCCCAGCCGGACCCGAATCCAGCGCAGAGAACGCGCCGCTGGATCGCGAATGGACCGGGTAAGTAAATCTGCCCCAATGCATAGCTCGCCCTGTTCATTTTAAAGCAGGGGTACAGTAAATGGTGGAGTAAGGCTATGGTCTGTCCACCAATCGTTATTGATCTGTGATTTTATAGATAATTGCATTATTATCTTTATTCAAATTAAGTTCTTGTTTCACATTTACTAATTAGACTGTGTTCATATCTCATTTTATTTATCCGTTTTAAGGATAGGTCAGGAGAGTTTCCATCGTGTCAACAGAGGGCTGCAATGTATTGCGTCGACTTATACAGTTTAGCTCCTTTCCATTAAGTAAGTGGAAGAATGAAAATTGGCACCAGATAGTGATTTCAGGGTGTCTCCATATGAGGAGAAGTACAGTATATACTCGAGTATAAGCCGGCCCGAGTATAAGCCAAGACCCCTAATTTTACCACCCAAACTGTGAAAACCTATTGACTCAACTATAAGCCGAGGGTGTAGTATACAGCCAGCCCCCTGTAGTATACAGCCAGCCCCATGTTGTATACAGCCAGCCCCCTGTAGTATACAGCCAGCCAGCCCCCTGTAGTATACAGCCAGCCAGCCCCATGTAGTATACAGGCAGCCCTATGTAGTATATAGCCAGCCCCATATAGTATACAGGCAGCCCCATTTAGTATACAGGCAGCCCCATGTAGTATACAGGCAGCCATATGTAGTATATAGCCAGCCCCATATAGTGCACAGCCAGCCCCATTTAGTATACAGGCAGCCGCATGTAGTATACAGCCAGCCAGCCCCATGTAGCATATAGCCAGCCCCATGTAGTACACAGCCATCCCCATATAGTATACAGCCAGCCAGCCCCCTGTATGCCAAGCACGGCGCAGCTCCCGATCCTCGGTGGCTACCGATCCTCGGCACGGCTTCTCTTCTTTCTTCTCTTTGCTTAAATAGCTGTTAGAGTTGCGTTCATGTGATCTGCCGGCCGGCGCACACTATGATGCGCCGGTGTCGCGTCCATGTATACCACAGAGAGAAGAGGAGCAGCTGGGAGCTGCGCCGTGGATCAGGAGCCGCACCAGGTATTCGGGCGCCGGAGGGTGAGTATTAAGTTTATTTTTTTATTGACTCGTGTATAAGCCGAGGCAAGGTTTTTCAGCACATTTTTTGTGCTGAAAAACTCGGCATATACATGAGTATATACGGTAGATAACTTGGGCACACCCACTGTGTATAATACTAATAATTCCTTTATTTATATAGTGCACACAGATTATGCAGCGCTGCACAAAGCATGTGGTCCCTGTCCCCAATGGGGCTCACTATCTATTCAACCTACCAGTATGTTTTAGAGTGTGGGAGGAAACTAGTAGACCTGGAAGAAAACCCACGCAAACATGGCGAGAACATACAAACTCTTCGCAGATGTTGACCTGGATGTGACTTAAACCCAGGTCCCCAGCACTGCAAGGCTGTAGTGCTAACCAGTGGCGTAACTAGGAGTGGCAGGGCCCCATAGCAGATTTCTTCATGGGGCCCCCCTTCCCCTTAAAAATATATATTCATATATACATACACACACACACGTTTATACAATCACACACAGTTATACACTTAAATAAAGACACATAACATTCTACACTCACTTTTATATACTCGTACACACATACATATGTATACACTCATATGCACACATTTATGTACTCATATGTACATTTATACACTCATACATACAGTATAAACTCATACTGTATATACATACATATAGCATACATACATCATACATATATCAAATCTATATACACATACAGTATATAAACACATAATTCATGTACATACAGCAAACACATGCAAAAAGTATATACACACAAACATACAGTATATACAGCAGATACACATGTACACCATATGCATGTAAATATACAGTATATTTATACACACATACATACAGTACATACAGTACATACACACATCATATACTGTACAGCATACACACATACAGCATATACACACATACATACAGTACATACTGTACAGCATATACACACAGCACATAAACACATACATACAGTACATACACACATCATATACTGTACAGCATACACACATACAGCATATACACACATACATACAGTATATACTGTACAGCATATACACACATACATACAGTGTATACTGTACAGCATATACACACATACAGAGTATACACACATACAGCATATACACACATACATACAGTATATACTGTACAGCATATACACACATACATACAGTATACTGTACAGCATATACACACATACAGCGTATACACACATACAGCATATACACATACATACAGTACATACACACATCATATACTGTACAGCATATAAACACATACATACAGTATATACAGTACATACAGTACATACACACATCATATACTGTACAGCATACACACATACAGCATATACACACTTACATACAGTATATACTGTACAGCATATACACACAGCACATACACACATACATACAGTACATACACACATCATATACTGTACAGCATACACACATACAGCATATACACACATACATACAGTACATACACACAAAACGATACATACATATATAGGGACTTACAGGTCTTGCAGACCTGCTTCTGTGCGGTGGGGTGGGTCGGTTAGGAGGCTGGTTGGGTCATCATGCCAGCGGGTGGCTGTATCTTCGGCTGGTAGGTGTCAGTCGCATCGTGCGGGCGTATGCCCGCAGAAGCAGTGTGCCGGGCGGGCGGCCGCGGACAGAGTGTGCCGGGCGGCCGGCCGACGGAGTGTGCTGGCCATAAGGCCACAATCTGGCTGTGCTGGCCGGGCGGCCGGAGAAGCAGTGCACTGAAGGAGTGTGCCGGCCGGGAGCCCTCCGACTGACTGTCGGCCGGGCGCTCGCGGAAACAGTGTGCCGGCCAGGCGGCCCAGTACACTGCTGAAGGAGTCTGCTGGCTGACTGACAGGATGACTAGGCGGCCGCAGACGGAGGGTGCTGGCCGGGAAGCCACGGATAGAGAATGCCGTCAGCCGAAGCAGTGTGCCGACTGAGTGTACTGGCCGGGAGGTCACCGACAGAGGGTGTCGGCTGGGCGCCCGCGGAAGCAGTGTGGCGGCCTGGAGACCGGGGACAGAGAGTGCTGGTCGCGAGTCCGCAGAAGTTTGGCATAAAGTGGTGGGCGGATAAAAAAGGTAGTGCCGGCCACAGATGAAATGGACAGGTCATGCAGCCGCTGTTGGAGCCGTCTGGGAGGTGGGTGCCAAATGAAGTTGGGCGGGCTACGTGCCGCAAATGAAGAGGCCGAGTCCGGCGGCCGCAGATGAGGTTATACATTTTGTCTCAGCTGTTCATCCCGGGCCCCTGTGGCGCCCGGGCCCCGTAGCAACTGCTACGGCTGCTACGGCTGTTGTTACGCCACTGGTGCTAACATCTTAGCCAACATGTATGTTCAGCAGAGGCAGAGGATGGATGCTATAAAGTGGCATCCATTCCCATAGCCTCTTATGGCCTCCACTTAACATAAGTATATATTTTTTTACAGCAGGCATCAGGATGAAATAGTGCAGTCTGTTGCTATGTGCAACACATACTGGACCGAACGTCTTCATCTCCCAGTACAAGTCACGGGTTCAGCATCAGTGCCAGCAGTTTGCCTGATGTACATGTGTCCAAAAGTGTAAAATAAAAACACAGGGCAGCTTATCATGCAGCTGGTGATTGACTTTGATTTCCTACCAGTATATGTTCTTATTGAAGAGGAACATTGTGCCCCCTATAAGGTATTCCCTCTGTTTAATACAGATGTCTGGCAATGTCCTTCACTGACATGAGTGCCGTACAGTCAGTGCGCAGACTTTACTAATTTGAGGTTATGTATTCACATTTAATAGCATCAATATTCTCGCAGGATAACATAATTAAGTGACCCTTTACAGTTTGGGAAGCTTGTGATTAGGTTAAAACTCCCTGCTGGCTGCAGGGAAACTACTTTATTATTATGTTATTGTAAGTGCACAATTCTCTGATTAATACTTGCTTACTGAGCTCTGATATGTGTATACAGTTCTGCGTGTTTTTACTCAACATTCACCGACCAGCAATCACAAAAAATGGGTGAAATGATTTTTGTGATATGCTGGATTTAAGAATAACACAATGGGGTACATTTACCTACATTGCCGCTGAAGCGCACTGAAAGTGCATGGTCCGTCTATAATGCTGCGTGCGGCCATTCACTAGGACCGTGCGCCTGAAGTCAGAGACGGTAACAGAGTTCACCACCTTTTTTGGGCGTGCAACACAATTTAAAAGTTAAATACGGCGAACAGTCCGAATCTCTCGGACCATCCGATGTGTGTGTAGCATGGAGGCCAACGCAGCTGTGCCACAAAAGGGCTGTGTGCGCCACAGTCGCAGCGCAGACACTTCTTAAATACCTGTGCAAGCAGATTTAGCCATTAAAAACGCGCACATTCCGACTAAAGTGCATGCGACCCTTAGTAAATTTGCCCCAAAGTGTACAGCTCTCTCTAGTTCTGTGCAGTCTCTTCTTTCTTGTGAGTGCATTTACAGATAGTATAATAAGACATATGCTGCTCTTGCTTTTTTTTTCTCTCCAATCTTAATTTTAGCTTTAAAGACATCCCGGAGACAACCTGAGTCACAAAACACAACATAAAACCTAACAACATTTACTGTGCTTACTTCCAGTGCACAGTAATGTATATCAGGACCCATATGACAAAGTGCTGTTTTATAATACTATTGTTATATCCAAACTTTGGAGCACCCTCGGACTATAGGCCCTGGTAGTGACTGCTACCACCGCAACCCAGCTATGCAACCTAGCTACAGCTGTGCCCCTGGCACTAGGTAGTTTTGTATTAAAGGATCTTACCAAAGCTATTGGCTTAGCTTTTAATACAGCTCTGGGCTATGGATTTGTAAAACAAGAAGTAAAGTACATGTCATGTAACAAATTTATTATGTGTTTTTATTAAAATTATAGAGTTTTACCTCGCCATAAAAACCACTGCAAGGTAAAAAAGAAGTACTGTATAGCCCCTCAGGCTCGTTTGCATAAAGTCCTTCATCTTGGTGGTAGATGCCCTTTAAGAATATTGTCTTTGTGGGAATATCCCTTTAATGGAAGTAGTAATGGATTCCCTTCAAATCAGTAGCCTAAGTGAACACATGAACCTACAATGAACCAGAATGTCACATTCTACTTAGCATCCTACCTTCTTGTAATAGAAGGGACAAGTTGGACAGTGATCCCTAAACTCAAGCCTCCCAAAAGGCCCTACCTACTTACTCAACCAGAAACTGGGTGGCAGTCCCTCCCTACGCCAAAGTGCAAAAATATAACAAAACAAACAACAGAAATAGAGAAGAATAGTCAAAAAGCCAGGTCACAACAGAGATAGTAAAGAAGTATAGAAGAGAGAAGATGGGTGTTGTGCAATTAAATCAAACCATCAGCAAAACAGATAAACCTGTGTTCACACACAGTAATACAAGAGATTTAGTCAGCGCCTCCTCAGCCATATTTCACGGACAGGGTATGACGCCTAAAACAGACGTTACACTCCTTATACTATTTACTGTTCTACTAAGATTTCAGATTACAGGTGGTCCCCTACTTAAGGACGACCCCTAGTTACAGACAAATCCTTCTGTCCACTGTGTCCAATGGTGAAGCTCTCTGGATGCTTTACTATAGTCCCAGACTGCAATGATCAGCTGTAAGGTGTCTGTAATGAAGCTTTATTGATAATCATTGGTCCCATTACAGCAAAATATTTAGAATATCCAATTGTCACTAGGACAAAAACAATTGTTTAGAGCTACAATTATAAAATATATAGTTCCGACTTACATACAAATTCAACTTAAGTACAAACCCAAGGAACCTATCTTGCACGTAACCCCAGGGAAGGCCTGTACTAAGAAGCTCTGATGAGAGCAATTACAGCAATTAGGTCTCCACCCACCTGCAAACTAAAGATAAAGGTCGGAGTTTTACGGTGTACAATTTATAAAAATTGGCCAGGAAATTGCAACTTTTCCCCCTTTTGCCACCTTCCATAACTTTTTTGAAAAGTGGGCAATGAGGGGCAGGGAGCAGACAAGTTTATGTACCCTGTGCCAGAATCATGGGCATTGGAGCCTTTTACTACACCCGGTGTGTCGTGTGCCCCTGCAGGGGTAATATGAAGTGACAGTCTTAATAAATCCCCCACCGACTGCAGAAATGAAGATTACAATTTGCATTGTTACAATTTGCATTGTGTGTGTATGTTATGCCTCATACACACACACAATGGACTGTTGATATTTGCAACAATTGATGAAAGGTTAAGCATGGTTTAAATATTAATATTTAAAATCCAAAATATGTAAAATGATGTATAAAAGTAAATCTTGACTGAGCACATATCATAGATGTCATCTGTAGATGCTATGTAGCTAATAAATGATAGAATTAGCTGAGAGTATATCCGCAGCGCCCAGTGTAGCTAGTTAACAGTCTAGAGATAAATGTGCTTGTCATATTACAGCAGTTTCCATAGAATTGTTCTCATTTCAGACCCGGAGATTTCCCAGAATTCATGAATTATAGAGGATGGAGCTGTGTCACCTCTCACACACTACAGGGGGCTTATCTCTGCAAAGGAGGAACGTCTTGTAAGTCAAGGCAGCGTGTTTTGTTATAAGCTTATGGCTGACAGTCAGTGAGTTCCAGATTCTTTTGCCTATAGAATAAAGACACATTCAAAGCACAAATGTTCTCAAAAATCCATAGCATAAATATTTATAGACCTAGAAAAATCATCTATGGAGATTCTTCACACCTTTCGGTTATAGAAGGTTTAAAGTTTATCAGGCTTCTTACGTTCGGAGAGTTTACAAGGTTTATTCTACAATGTATAAAATATTAATTAAAACGGCTTTATTTTGATTGTAGAAAGAACATTTTTCATGAAAAACTATGGCCAAATTTGCACTGCAGCTGGAAAAAGACAATGAATAAAATGTATTAATGTTATAGACGGTTAACATGAAAAAGGGCAGCGCCGGGTTTATGAGGTGCCCATTTTTGTACATGTATTGGCTACTGTGTGAGGGCACTGTGACTATATTAACTACTATGTGGGGGTACCATTGCTATATTTCTACATTACATTATTGGGCAGGAATAGGACCTGCTCTATCTTTTGCGACCTGGGCTTTAAACTCATGTACAGAGCCAAGTATTCCAAGGCCATGTGTATGAGCACATAGAAGTAAAAAAATAGGGACATGTGCTAGCCGCTGAAAATAAGTCTATCTCATGTCCAAATTGCAGGTTCATGTGTATGAACCTTTAGGCTGCATGCACAAGAACATGGTGGGGCACATGTAATAAGGGTCGCGCGCTGCACTTTTGTCGGAACATACACATTCTTTATGGCTAAAACAACTTGCACAGGTATTTAATTGTGGAGCAGCTGTGCTGGCTTCCATACGACACAAATTAGGGGGGAGTGCCGTTGGACGGTCCGACTGATTCCGACCGAGCGCCGTGTTTAACTTGCAAATCGTGTTGCACGCCCTATGTTAATGGAGCACCACAAAAAAGATGGTGAAATCTGTCGGACCAGTGTGGGGCAGCGACACATTCATGATTTCCGGAGCACGTTGCATTATACACACAAATAGAACTTTTAGTGAACTCTAGGGACTTTGTAAGTAAATGTGCCCCAGTGTGTCTCCCACAATAAAAACTGACAAATTTCAATGGACCCATACAAATGAACTTGTTTTTCAGGAATCCGTGGAGAGCTTGTAGAACATTCGGAGCAGGTCCCATTCCTGCCTGTGTTTGCAGCCTGTGCTTTCCTATAGAAGTCTAGGGGAATGTGAAAAATGCTCAGGCCACTCATGAAAAACAGGTGTAAATGGCATGTGGTTCATATTTGTGGATCAGTTACTAGGTATCACAATTACGTGACCCTTCTAGGGGTTGAGACAAGCAGCTAGTGACATAACTTGATAGCCTTCATGCGGATCTACAAAAAACGGATGGCCATTTCTGCAGACACAGAAACCGTTTACACACTGATGGATTGAAATGCCATAAATGAAGATATACTTGCAAATGGAATATATCATGCAGTTAAATCTTCCATAACTATTGTATTGGAATCATCTTAACAAAGGAGAACATACACAGACAGTAAGATGTTGACCAATTTAGGGGATATTATTGCCTGGCTTTGCACAGCTTCTTCTCCTTGGATTTTCTATGAAGCTACCAGCAGATGGTGACATGGAGCGGTCATTACACGTCTGTGCGGCTTCTTCATAAAGTGCTGTGTAATTATGACTGCACGTCACATGTTATCGACTAAGGAGAGACAAAGACAAGACAAAGAACACGTTATAGTCCCATAGTCTCTGCACTTACAGCATTCACCAGGCAGTGACATTATTCTGCGGCATTCTCCAAATGAATCCAAATGTTTACTATATTGTGTGTATTCCACATGGAATTTATAGATTATTGTAATTTATATAATTGTACCTTGTATCCTGGAGTGTACAAGGCTGAATCGCTCATCAATGCATATTTGCGACCTATAGATGCGCATTCCTAGTGTATTTCAGCAATGGTAAACTCATGAGAGTTGCCACTCACCGCCAGGTGGTGCCCCCTATATAAGTGGTTAAGCTGCCCTAATCCTTCACTTATTACTATTTATAAATACACAGAATGGTTTATTTTCGGGATCTACATCAGATTTTCTTTAAGGTCAAAAATCTACAAGCAAATCCACATTATTATTATTTATAGAACACAATTCATTCCATGGAGCTGTACACCGGGGCATAACTAGGAGAGACTTCTGCATGGGACCCCCTTACAAAATATATACAGGCGGTCCCCTACTTAAGAACACCTAACTTACAGACAACCCCTAGTTACAAACGAACCTCTGGATGTTGGTAATTTACTGTACTTTAGCCTTGGGCTACAATGATCAGCTATAACAGTTATCACAGGTGTCTGCAATGAAGCTTTATTACTAATCCTGGTTCTTATGACAATCCAACATTTTTAAAATCCAGTTGTTGCAGAGACAAAAAAAAATTTGACTGTGGTTACAACGATAAAGTATACAGTTCTGACTTGCATACATATTCAACTTAAGAACGAACCTTTAGAACCTATCTTGTACGTAACTCGAGGACTGTCTGTATACATATTTGTACACACATGTTTATACAATCACACACATTTATACACTCATATATACACTCTTTTATATACTTATTTACTCACACAAATAAAATTCTACACTCATACACACACGTATACATTTTTACACACATACATACATGTATTCATACACACACATTTATGTACTCATACATACACACACATACATTATAGATACACATATAAAGTATGTATACACTACATATATATACTATACTACATATACATACATATAACATATACATACATAAAGTATATAGACATACTACACATATACACACATACATATATACAAGCAGTATATACTCGCCATACAGCATATATAAACATACATAAAAAATATACAGCATTTACACACACACATACATACAGCATATACACACATACATATGGCATATACACTCACCTGCCACTTTATTAGGTACACCTGTCCAACTGCTCATTAACACTTAATTTCTAATCAACCAATCACATGGCGGCAAGTCAGTGCATTTAGGCATGTAGACATGCAGACAATCTCCTGCAGTTCAAACCGAGCATCAGTATGGGGAAGAAAGGTGATTTGAGTGCCTTTGAACGTGGCATGGTTGTTGGTGCCAGAAGGGCTGGTCTGAGTATTTCAGAAACTGCTGATCTACTGGGATTTTCACGCACAACCATCTCTAGGGTTTACAGAGAATGGTCCGAAAAAGAAAAAACATCCAGTGAGCGGCAGTTCTGTGGGCGGAAATGCCTTGTTGATGCCAGAGGTCAGAGGAGAATGGGCAGACTGGTTCGAGCTGATAGAAAGGCAACAGTGACTCAAATCGCCACCCGTTACAACCAAGGTAGGCAAAAGAGCATCTCTGAACGCACAGTACGTCCAACTTTGAGGCAGATGGGCTACAGCAGCAGAAGACCACACCGGGTGCCACTCCTTTCAGCTAAGAACAGGAAACTGAGGCTACAATTTGCACAAGCTCATTAAAATTGGACAGTAGAAGATTGGAAAAACCTTGCCTGGTCTGATGAGTCTCGATTTCTGCTGTGACATTCGGATGGTAGGGTCAGAATTTGGCGTCAACAACATGAAAGCATGGATCCATCCTGCCTTGTATCAACGGTTCAGGCTGGTGGTGGTGGTGTCATGGTGTGGGGAATATTTTCTTGGCACTCTTTGGGCCCCTTGGTACCAATTGAGCATCGTTGCAACGCCACAGCCTACCTGAGTATTGTTGCTGACCATGTCCATCCCTTTATGACCACAATGTACCCAACATCTGATGGCTACTTTCAGCAGGATAATGCGCCATGTCATGAAGCCGGAATCATCTCAGACTGGTTTCTTGAACATGACAATGAGGTCACTGTACTCAAATGGCCTCCACAGTCACCAGATCTCAATCCAATAGAGCATCTTTGGGATGTGGTGGAACGGGAGATTCGCATCATGGATGTGCAGCCGACAAATCTGCGGCAACTGTGTGATGCCATCATGTCAATATGGACCAAAATCTCTGAGGAATGCTTCCAGCACCTTGTTGAATCTATGCCACGAAGAATTGAGGCAGTTCTGAAGGCAAAAGGGGGTCCAACCCGTTACTAGCATGGTGTACCTAATAAAGTGGCCGGTGAGTGTATATAGAGTATACACACACATATACTTCTATATACTCATACACACATGTATATACTCGCTTCCAGGCAGTCTTCTTATTCCAGGGGGCTGTTAGAGGACACATACATGATTTCAAGCAGCCCAGTAGCAGCAGACAGCATGTGGGATGTAGACAGAAGTTAGAGAGATTTCTGTCTTGCCGTTCCACTGTCCCCTTCCATCCCTAAGATGGATTTTTATCTGAGCTGCTGGCTCAGCTGTGTACTGTCGCAGTAACTGTGCACCCCTCCATTCTTTAGTGGGCAATTTGGGTGGTCGGGCCCCATGACTCTATGGGCCCCAATAGCAGTTGCTATGGCTGCTACCCCTGTAGTTATGCCCCTGGCTGTACATTCAGAAAAAGGTTCAGATACATTGTATTAAAATAAGAACAAATAAGTACAACACCCAAAACTAGACTGACCTGGTACAAGCAGAAGGAAAACCCTGCCAGGCTCACAATGTCCATGGGAGGGTAGATTAAGACAAGAGGTGATGGAGCAAAGCTGTGAGGTTATTTAGAGCTGTAGGTAATTCTAAATAGATGTCTGACATTGAAGGTTTGAAAGGTAGAACACAGAGGAGAATGTTGCAGTAGTCCAAGTGGGAGATGATGAGGGCATAGAGGTCAATTTTGTATAAGGATCAGAAATGAGAGATGTTTTTGCAATGGAGGTGGCAGCATGCTGTGAGAGCCTAAATGTGAGGCATAAGGTGACAAACTAAGCCTCTCTTGTCCGTTTTTGCGGTTAGTGTGTCTTCAGTAATTTTTCTGAGAGGTAAGTCCGCCAAGTAATCAGAAAAAATTCATTGCTGCACGCATCTTCTGCTGACCCTAGTCATCTAAAAAGTGGAATTCCCGTCGATCAGTGTTTGAGGATCAGACGGATATGCTCAACTGAGAAAAAATTCAAACAAGAAGCCATGGAATGAAAATAATGTTTTTGTTGCATTCATTGTACCTTGAAATGAGATTATAAAATAGCAAACAAAACACCTCTAGAGCACAACTACTGTGTAACCCTGTCTTCCAAATGTAGTCAGAAGTGAAGGAAACGGTGTACATTTCTCTATTTCTGTTACTCCTGATCTGGTGGTGGATCATTTGTGCTGAGCTAAACATACCCATGGGGTTAACCAGTAACAACACAGAATAGTGCATATGCCGGTAGTAGTAACTACACCCAGAGAATGAAAATTTCTTGCAAAAAAAGTCACTGCTCACCACTCTGATGCTTGTGCAAATGGCCGAGAGTAACTTCTAGTGTGAACGGTGCCCGGAGCAGCAGGGTTCCTGTACCGATGTAGGTAAAGTCCAATATAGAGAAAATAGAACAACGATCCGGCACTCGTTTAAAAAGATTGATAGAAAAAACTTTATTTCATTCCAAGTTTAAAAATAAGGATAAATACAAATTTGTAATTTGTCATAGAGCAAGCATGCTCTTCGTCTAAATAAAAAGGTAGTTGACCACAATATATATAGTGTCCGAAACGCGTAGGTCTGCTACCGTTTTTTTAGACCAAGAGCATGGTTGCTCTATGACAAATTACCGCTTTGTATCTATCCTTATTTTTAAACTTGGAATGAAATAAAGTTTTTTCTATTAATCTTTTTAAACGGGTGCCGGATCATCGTTCTCTATAATGACAATTTCTCCTTGTTGTATGATTGACCCACAAGTGAATAGTCACCGAAAAGCCTTGTAGGAAATCAGATAATATGTAACATGAGCAGTAAAACGAAGACTGCGCTACGGAATTTGATGGCGCTACATAAATAAAGATTATTATTCTTTGTAATTATTATTGTAAATATTATTAATTGCATTAACATTGCGTATACAGAAGAACCAAACCATCATTTGTCAGGATGCAACCTCCAAGATATCCATGGTCATCCAAATATTTGTCCCCAAATCTCGGGTTACATGTTCAGATGTTAAGCCCCTTTCATATAAGTGTTTTTTCATGTACTCTACGTGTTCTGTGTGTGTTTGTGACATGCAGGACTTGCATTGGACATTGTATAGATTTTATTATCATGCTTTTTTTTCACGTACACCACAAAATTGTTTTCTAGTCTGCATGAATCTCATAGAATGCTCAATTGTATAAGTGAGATGTGTGAAAAAAGCAAAAGACAAGTCTATGGGGATGTTTGGCATCGCTGCGTTTGTTAACACAATGTAAACATTATGGGGGGCATTCATAATTTTTGCACTGTATTTTTTAAGTGTCGGCGCCACAAAATAGGTGGTTTTCCGATCCTCTTGAGTTTTTCTATTTTTGTCCGCACAATTTGGGTGTCCCTTGGAAATCGGACACTTTTCCTGCACATCTAGTTTTCCAATACGTTTTTTGGGGTAATTTCAGGCGCACACTACGGATTTACAGAGTTCTATTTCACCTTCAGAACCTTCAAAGTTCTAAATCTTTTCAGTCCTGCCTTAAAACATTAACCCCTTGCGCCACAACCTTACATACCATTGAAAACTATAGAACAATTTGTGTGCCAAAAACACAAACCCTGTGCCCAAATTGACAAATGCCCGCCAATGTGTGAAGCCATGCCTGCTCCACTTGGGAAAAGTTTTCTAGGGTAGGAAAATGAAAACTATGCCTTAAACAAAACAGCTCCCACTGACTTTCAAGAATCCATATATAATGACGTGGGTTTGATTTACTGTAGCAGCGGTGCGGCCATTGTGTCGCATAAACACGTAGGTTCTCATTCACCCACAGCAAGCAAAGCATAACAGTCAATTATCTCTTGGTTATACAATGAATAACCTGTATTTGATGAAACCAGAGTGCCCCTTTAAGCTATAAAAGCAGCCAACACATGGAAAGCGTCTAGCTGAGTTTTCCATTGAACTTCACTGTTTCCCCTTTGAGTCATGTTACTATAATTTAAAGCTCTGTGTTCCCTGAGTAGTCTCCCTGCCTTGCTTTCTCTAGTGTCATATCTCCAGCATGCCAGCAGACAATCTCGTGTCTCTAGCGGTGAGAAGGATTTGTTTTTCCCTTTGTACACTTGTTATAGCAACCAGATATGTGTCAGATGAAGCAGATTTCCTGTAGCACATTCTGCACGCAGTCCTAGCAAGCAGATGTAAGTCATTTCACACACAACGCAACCTCGTACAAATCCAGTGTATTCTAGTAAGGAGAGCAGCGTCCCCCCACCATGTACTTAACATGTACATGTAATTAACCTGCCTCCTGCCCTCCGCTTCATGTATGGGGGATGACGTACAATGGAAGCTTGGAGTTTATGGAAATGAAAGAAACCACAGCATCAAGAAATCCGCTGTACAGCGAATGCTCTCAGACGTCCCTAAGTATAGATGTGCGGAGGAAGAAAGGCACTAGGCATGACTAAGTAGATGAAATGTGAGGCTCAGCACACTCCCTTCCTGCTAAGTGGAGCCAAATATTTGTAATCCAAAGGCATGTTGTGGGGGAGCATCTCAAGTACAGCAATGAGTCAAGACCAGAGCAAAGATAGGAATGCCCTATAACTCTACAAGGCCTGCGGATACAAGCACATGATCATCTGCCTGTTCCTAAAAAACTAGGTTAGGGTTTCCTCGGAATGTTTCGTCATTTCCAAGCAGGAGCAAACGTCTTTCTTCATTGATTCTTCCTTATGAATAGTAAAAGGAGTCTAAGTAAAAGTCGCATTGTGTTAAGAATTACATTCATTCTGCTAATGAAAAAGAAGAAAACAAGTGTATATGTGGTTCCACCTCTTTTGTATCTCGTTTTCAAAAAGATAAAAAAAATTATTTTTCTCTAAATGAGACTCCGAGAAAACAGAAGCTAGTCGGTTCCCTTTAGGATGTGGCCACACGTTCAGTTCTTGGTCTGTTCTTGCATGCATGTGTTTTATGCATATTTACCATACGTTTGGCTGGTTTGAATCGGCTTTTCTTCATTTCTGGAAAGCAGCTGTATTAACATTTCCACAGCAGCTTAAACTTCCACAAATAAAGAAAAACTGATTCGAACCAGCCAAACGCATGGTAAACATGCAAAAACGCACACATTTTAAAAAGCGTGCGTTTTTAGTGCGTTTAAAAATGCACCAAGAATGGACCAAGAACACAGGGTGTGACCGCGACCTTAGGGTGGCCATACACAGTAGACTTAAATGGGTTTTCCCACAAAGTCAAGTTAGGCCCTATCCACGGGTTAGGGCCTAACTTCTGATCAGTGGGGGTCTCACGCACGAGCAGACGGCCGTGCATAACCATTAATCTCTATGGAACTGACAGAAATTGCCGAGCACCACGCCCAGCGATCTCCGTCAGCTGCATAGAGATTAATGGAACACAATGGTCACGCGCAGCCGTCTGCTCCATTAGTCTGAGGAGCAGTGAGGGTTGTTGAGAAGGACCTGGGCCTGGGCGTACTAGTAGATCATAAATTAAATAACAGCATGCAATGTCTAAAGCCAGCAAAATCTTGTCATGTATCAAAAGTAGTATGGACTCTCGTGATAGGGATGTAATCTTACCATTGTACAAGGCATTGGTTCGGCCTCACCTAGAATATGCTGTCCAGTTCTGGGCACCGGTCCATAAAAAGGATGTCCTGGAGCTGGAGAGAGCCACAAAAATGATAAGGGGTATGGTGGGTCTTAGTTATGAGGAAAGATTAAAACAACTAGATTTATTGAGTCTGGAAATGAGACGACTACGAGGGGACATGATTAATTTATATAAATATATGAATGGTCCATACAAAAAAATATGGTGGTAAGTTGTTTCAGATCAAATCAAAAGATGAGGGGGCACTGTCTCCGTTTGAAGAAATCAAGGTTTAATCACCAGAGGCGACAGGGCTTTTTTACTATGAGAACTGTCAATCTGTGGAATAGCCTGCCTCAGGCGCTGGTCACAGCAGGGACAGCAGAGAGCTTCAAGAAGGGTCTAGATGCCTTTTTACACCTAAATAACATTGACGGTTATGTTATATAGAATTGTTTCCCATAAATCTCTTCCTCTTCCAATCCCTTCCCTTCATTGGTTGAACTTGATGGACATGTGTTGTTTTTCAACCGCATATAAACTATGTTACTATGAATTATAATATTTCTTGTATTTGTCAACCTGTATGCTAATGGTAAAATTGTATGATCATTTGGGACCAATGTAGTTAAAACAAAGTTCCTTGTATCTAAGACAATCACATTGCATTTTGGCCAGGGGTGTAAACTAACACACAAGTTACAATCACACACATTTATATAATTATATACACATCACATATAGAGCATCTACACACATATACATCATATAGACATCACATATACACAAACATACAGCATATTCATCCGTACATTTGTACATTTGTATACTCACTTACCTATACGAGGGCGGTTTAATAAGTACCCGTGTTTGACGACAGAGGGCGTTCCTGAGGGAAGTTGGTGTTATTATCGTGTTCTGCCATCTATCAAACGACGGCAAAACAAGTTGCAGACTGATTGATTGGTTAGTTTGGATTTGGCAACCATTTGAGTAAGACGTGTTTTGTGATTTTCGCTAAGATGGAAAAATAGCAGTATCGTTCAGTAATTCGCTTTTTGTTTTTGGATGGGAAAAAATGTGAGGAGATAAAAGCAGAGTTGGATGCTGTTTATGGGGACACTTCGCCATCTATGACCACAGTTAGAGATTGGTTCAATGAATTTAAACATGGGCGAACATTCATTTTTGATGAGGAGCGACCAGGACGCCCGGCAGACGTGGTTACCAAGGAAATCATTCAAAAAGTCCACAACGTGATACTCGCTGATCGACGAACGAAAGTGCACGAAGTAGCAGAGGCCGTAGGTATGTCAACCAAACGGCAATTAATATTTTACATGATAAGTTGGCGATTAAAAAAAATGTCGGCCCTATGGGTGCCGCGATTGTTTGGTTGTGTGACAGGTATGATGTTCCTCAGGAACTTCTTACTAGGACACATCTACCATGACTGATAGTAGATGTCCTTAAAGGAAAAAATAAATAAAGAAAAAAAAGTGAAATTGTCCACCCATGACTTCACACAATGGCGTAACTACCGCCGTAGCAGCTGCTACGGGGCCCGTGAGGTTCAGGGGCCAGGGGATGCACGGTCCCTGCAGTGCTCTGCCACGGTGCGTGTTAAGTGGTCTAGGGATGCACTGCCGGGTGCCTGCCGGATTGTGCCCATGGGCCCCTCCGTGTCCTGGCTACCGCCTACATCTCTCCTGGCCCGCCTACCACCTCCCTGACCTGCCCGCTCATCTCCCTGCAGGGCGGCACAGTCGACATCCCGCCCTGTTTGTTTATTCTAACAAATAAAAAACCTAGAAAAAAAGTTGTGTCCCTTAAACGACTATGCACGAAAATTTGCCAAAATACCCTGCTCATTCAAGCCTTTTCAGGCTTCGTCATTAAAGGGGTTGTCCACTTTCAGCAGAATCTGCTATTGTCAGGCTTGCGGGTGTGGATCCTCTGGACCACTGCAGACGATGACACAAGCCACTACCTGGGACCGGAGTCTAAGTGATACCCGGTTTTCACCAGAGCCCGCCGCAAAGTGGGTTAGACAAGCTGCGGCGTGGTACCACCAGGTCCTTCCTCAGGCGTGACTTGTCTGCAGTGGCGGCCAAGGTTGTAGTACAGAGACGGCAGACAATCTCGTGGTCAAAGTCCAGGCACAAGGTCAGGGCAGGCGGCAGAGATGCAACATCAGAGTCCGATCCAAGGTGAGCAACAGGAGGTCCAAGCAGATAGGAAAGGGAGCAAGGCACACAGGACAGTAGCATGGAGGAACACTGGTACACAGGAACATGGAGGAGCTCAGGTAACACAGGAACAAGGAGGGACTCATGAACGCACGAGACACCGGAGACACTGGAAGGCAGGAGACACTGGAACGCAGGTAAATTGCAGAAGAGCTTTCTCTAGGGCTGTGAGGCACAAAGATCCGGCAAGGCAGTAAGGAAGGTGCTGGATTTTTAAAGGGGAAGTGATCAGCCAGCACACCAATTAGCGGTGCGCTGGCCCTTTAAATTTTCTGAAGGTGCCGCGTGCGCACCCTAGGAGGCAGGAATGAGGAGAGGTGAGCTGCGCTGGCACCACGCCCCGGGGAGCACGGGTGAGCCCGCGACCCGCAATATGGGTTGTGGGACCACCCGTGACAGATATGGTTTTCTAGATCTCTGCTTGCTTTCCTTCTATAGAAAGCTTCTTTGTTTATTCCCAGTGGATAGAAATCTGTCCCTGGTCATGTGATGTCACACAGGTGCAGTTTTTTATATCACACAGCTCTGATTAAAGTTGCATAACTTTTCATTACACAAACAATATAAATTATTGGCTGAAAGTGAACAACCCCTTTAAGGAGTTAAGGGTTGGCGGATTTTGCGCCAAACACTTCAGTAAGATTAGCAGAAAAAACGATGCCAAACTAAAAAAAAGTGAGCCAAGTATATTTATCTGCTATCAGCACTGGACGTATCTCAGTAAAGTTGTCAGCAGGCGGGGACAAGAGATCTGTGTGATGAGATATCCTGGATGTGTGCTCTCACCTCCCATTAGGATGAATGAGTCTTCTGGTTTGAGGGCATCTGCAGGACTGGTTTGACTGGCTGAACGGCTCCTAAGGAACATGCAAAGTCTACAGCAGCAGTGGGAGAAGGTCACAGCAGATGGAGTCATTTAGCTAACAAAAACTCTCTGTAAATGTTACACTGAATGGAAAGCAAAAATAGATTATTAATCCGTACAGTTAAGGGCCCAGAACATTTTTTTGCTATGGTTTGATAAAGATAAAGAAAAAAGGGTGAAAAAAAGATTTCCAAATAGCTGGTGGTGTACCCACTAAGGAGTCTTTCCGATGGTCAGAATATAGAACACTGAACCCCTATTCTGTTTTTCACAGTAACATATTCAGAATGGTGGTCCCATTGTCATTAGGTTGATGATACATTCTGCTGCTTTATTCAATTCTAATCAGAAAAGCATCAGAAATTGCTGAGCACAGTGCAGTTTTATTATAGTTATATTCTTGTACATAGGGGGCAATTTTTATTAGTAGAAACAAACAAAATACATGGTACATTCCAATCAGAATTTAACAGAAATCATACATTGAAATTAATAAATAAATGTATAATAAGTAACTTAAATGTCCATCATTGGTTAAAGGGAAAAGGATTTAACATAATTACATGATCCATTAGTCCAGACATATATTCCTCCATAACTTTCTATACTCCTCCTTTTTCCCTATCTCTATGTATCTGATCCATCTGAGCTCAGACATGATGAGTGTGACTGCGGTCATGTGCTGGAAGGACTCGTTGTGGATGGAGACTCGGGTCCTGTTGTGCCAGTGGTAATACTTAATGATGGTGATAATGAGGTACATGGTCCCCCGGTCAGTGTCCGTTATGTGTGATGTTACCCCATAGATGATATCTGGGTATCTAAGAGACTGTAGACGTGGTATTTTCAGTCTGTGGGACACCTCCTCCCATATCTGCCTCCCACCCTGGCACTCGGTGGTAAAATGCTCCATGGTCTCCTCTTGTTGACATCCTAGGGGACACATACGGTCAGAGACGCTCAGGAATTTTAAATTTCCTCTGACAAATAGTCTCCCATGCAGAGACAACCAGGCGATGTCAAAGAATTTGGCTGGAAGCCTCGGTCCATTAAGGAACCTCAGGCTTTCCTGCAGGGTGGCCGTTGTGCAGTCCCTCAGAGCTGGCTGTACTGTATAGAAGGTCTTACAGATATTAGTGTACAGCTCCTTCCTGGTCTTACTCTCTAAAAATGTCTTGTCTAGCCTCCACTTTTTCACACACCTGAGACCATACTCCAGATACTGGGGGAGGAAGCCAGGAGTCCATCGGCCCCTCTTGAGACTGCCGCCTCGCACCCAAGACTCTGCAAAAGGCAATATCCAGTCCCTGACACTACTTACCCACAGGAGACCATTATTTGAGTCCAGGCAACTGAAATTTACTTTCAGAAACAAGGAGTCAAAAAATACCCTTGGATTTAACATATCCAGCCCACCCTTTCTCCTCTGCAGATAGGTGATCCCTCTTTTTACTGGGTTCAGCCTGTTCCCCCACAAAAGCTGGAAGAACAGGCTAAAGAGCCTAGCGGAGAAAGATTCTGGCAAAGGAAAGACGACAGAGACGTAGAGGAAGACAGGGACCAGGTAAGTCTTCATCAGAGTAACCCTTTCTCTATAGGTCAGCCTCCAGTTCTTCCATCGCTGAACCTTTGCATTTCCAGTTTCCAATTTCTCTTCCCAATTTAGTTTGGCATTATCTTCCCTCCCGAATTTAACCCCAAGGATCTTAATATGGGTGGAGGCCTTGGCGAACTGTGGCAGATCAAAGCCAGGAGCAGCATCCAATGTCCAGAAAGCTTGACTCTTCTCAAGGTTGACCAGAGACCCGGAGGCCTCTGAGTAACTTCTGATGGCTGCAGATAACATCTCCACCTCACGAGGTTCAGATATCACCATAGTCACATCATCCGCGTAGGCAACAACATCCAGGGGCAAGCAATGGGGGACCGGCACCCCCTGAAAATCGCACCGCTGCAGTGATCTCAGGAATGGATCGATAGCAAACACATACAGCAGTGGACTCAGGGGGCAGCCTTGTCGCACCCCGGCCTCTACCCTGAAAGTGTCCCCTTGCCAACCATTGATCAGAGGAAAGCTCTTCGCCTCTCTGTACAAAGTCCTGAGCCAATCTATAAATTGTTTCGGAATACCGTACTTTGACAAAGTGGCCCATAGATAATCATGATCAACCCTGTCAAAGGCTTTAGCCTGGTCCAGACCTACAACATATCTCCCACACCTCAGGGCTTTACATCTCTCAAACATCTCTCTAATCGAGATGACTGCTCCAGAGATGTTCCGCCCTTTTACTGTGCCGTACTGAGAGCCTGCCAACAGTGCCGGGGACAAACAGACTAACCTAGAGAATAGAATTTTTGCCAAAATCTTCCTGTCGACATTCAAGAGGGCGATCGGCCTCCAGTTCTTGATGTCACTAGGCTCTTTCCCTTTGGACAGCAGAATTAGCGATGAGACCCTCATGGATGGAGGCATCAGGTGATTTTCTAGACAATTTGTAAATACATCCACAAGGATCGGGGCTAAGAGGTCTCTGAACTTCTTATAGAATTCACATGTTATTCCATCAGGACCTGGTGCCTTCTTCAGATGTAACTTATCAATGGCCTCTTTAACCTCCTCCTCTGTTATTTCTGCTGTCAAAGGAGAAAAGTCCAAATCTCTAGTGTCAGGACCTGGAGTTGCCTCCAAGAATTGAGCCATTTTCTCTTTATCCAAAACCTTTTTCTGAAATAATTCAGCATAGTAGGATCTCACCACCCCCAGGATACCCTCCCGAGATTCCTGCAAAACTCCCTGGGAGTCAGTGAGACCTGTGACCGATTTCTTGGCCACACATTCCCGGCAATTTTCATACGGATCGGGAACGCCCAGTTTTCCGTAATCTCTCTCGATCACCAGGGACGTGTAGCGACTGTACTGATACTGCTTTATTTCAGACTTCAGTCGGTCAATCTTTTGTTTGTCCCCCCCTCCCGCCGAATACAGTGACTCCAATTCTTTACGCAGCTTGAGATACTGGCTGTACTTACTCTTACCCTTCTTCACTGACAGTCTCCTTAAGAGGGACCCGATCTCCTCCTTGACGTTCTCCCACCAGTCAGATATGTTGTCATAGAAGTCTACTCTCTGGAGCTGGTCCTGAAAAAGGGAGTGGATACAATTCTGGACACAGACATCATCCAGGATGCTGGAGTTAAGCCTCCATAGCCCCCGACCAATATCAGAGCGGTTAGTAGCTCCTATGCAAAACAATAAGGCCAGGTGATCAGAATATGGGACGACTCTCTCACTCATCCCACTAACATTCTCTGAGGGACTCACAAAAGCCATATCAATTCTGCTATGCCTGTCAGCACAGGAGTAGGTGTGCTTAGGTGTCCTACCACCCAGGGTGAATACATCACACATATGGGCCTGTGATATAATGCTCTTTAGGACTTTGGAGTCTCTGACCACTGCTCTGCCCGAGGATCTGTCACCCGATGTCATGGTAACATTAAAGTCGCCCGCCATTATCACAGGGATTGAGGTGAAAAGATATTGCTGCACCTCATTGAACAGCTGGATTCTCTCTGTCACTGTCTGTGGGCCATAGATGTTGATCAGCCGGAGCCGCCTACCATGGATGGTCACCTCTAGCACCAGGGAGCCTCCCCATAGCGACCTCCGTCAGCCTGTGCACCGTCACGTCTGTAGTGTTAAACAGTATGGCGACCCCGGCGTACGGCTCCACAGCCAGAGACCAGTAAGAAGGACCAGACCGCCACTCACGCTCAGCCTCACGGAGATGCCCTAAGGTGGTCAGACGGGTCTCCTGCAGGAAGATGACATCCGCGTCCAGATATCTCAGGTGGTCATACACGGCGTGTCTGGTCCTTCTTACTTTAATGCTGTTGACGTTGCTGGAAGCAACTTTTAGAGAGAACCCAGCCATTATAGTCAAAAAAAGCAAAGCAGCGACCCCCATCATCATATGTCAGAGTCAATGTCCCCCTGTCTTCCACCTGTCTCCATGTCTGACTCTACAGCGGTATCTTCAGGAGGGGGCTTCTTTTTAGTTGGGGGGTCCCCTATGTCCACCTCACACTCATTATCAATACGTTCCAGCTCTCGCTCATAATCCCCATCTGACTCTGACAGAGCATCAAACCGGTTGCCAAGGACCATGACCCCAGTATCACCACTGGCTTTCCTCATTGTTTTCAGGCCTAAATTGCTCTCTTCCTCAGGCTTACGGGAAGATTTATCTTTTTTCTTTCTTTTTTTCTTCTTTACCTCCTCATAATCACCAGGCGCTACAGAGGTGGCTGCCTGAGGCTGCTCCTGGGTGACAACCTCCATACTCCCCTGAGTGCTCCCTGACCGCTGAGGTTCTTGAGCAGTTTTACCTGAGCCCTGTTGTACTTCCCGCCTAGTCAGAATTTGTCCTGACAGCATGGCCTCCTCCTCTAAGGCATCTGCCTCCTGGACCATCTCATCATCTGAGAAGTCTCTAGCAATGTTATGCCAGGCCTCCGGGCAATCCTTGTGCGGGTGGCCCATCTCACCGCACAGATTACACTTGACCTTCTCACAGCTGGCACTGAGATGACCGACCTCCCCGCACAGGTTGCATTTTATTACTGTGCATATTTTAGCCACATGCCCGATCTTACCACATCTGAAGCACTTCCGTGGTTGCCCTGGGTAGAAACAGACGCCTTTCTCTCTACCAATGAAGAAGGAGTTAGGGAGGTGTAGGGTGATGTTGTTAAATTGCCTCAGTTTTACTAGAACCTTCCACCCTCCAGTCCAGATACCGTCGGCGTCTCGGTTCTTGGTGAGGTCAGACACCAGATCACAATGGCGCCTGAGCCACACCAGAATATCCTGAGGAGGAACTGACTCGTTCCAGAAGATGATATTTACCACTACGGTACCTGGCCTGGATATGGGGACAAACGTAAACTTATTCCAGCCGTCAACATCCTTGAACCGGGGGAGTTTATCCCAGAACCTGTCCAGACTTGACATAAGCTTAAAGCTGACATCATAGCCCTGTCTGTCTGGAAGGTTGATGACCGCTAGGATATCATCAGGCGTGAACCCCATCTGGTGACATAGGAGATCCCGCACCACAAACCTCCTATCTGGGAGATCTTCCTTAGCGCCTCTGTTTTTAAAGCGCACCACGTTCCTCCTCTTAAACGCCTGCCCTGAGTATTGTGCGCCGGAGGTGAAGGCGGGAGCGCCGCGGCTCCAGGCGTTTTTAGGAGGCTCCTGACGGGGCTCACTCTGTGTATTGGGGGGAGGGTCTGAAGTAGAGGGACCTGACTCATCTGGGGGGCTGGATGTTAGAGGGGGGAAATCACACACATCATCCTGTACAACCCCCTGCCCCCCATCCACCGGTAGCTGCACCTCCCAGATAGACTGAGAGTCCCCTCCATCCCCCGACCCCTCAGCCACATCAAGATGTTTAGCAATGTCCCCAGTCTCTGTGACTACAGCACAATTCTGGGTCACCGCATCACCATGACGCATGGATGAAAGTCCACTATCCTGCTGCACAGTCTCTACTGGGACATGTGGTACTACAGCATTTTCCTCTGCTGTGCGGGTCTGCGGCTGTTCTTGTGTCTGTCCCTTCTGGAAAGAGAAACTTGCAGGTTTCAATACTTGGGGTGACACTTTGTGGGGTGCACCTGGGGGGACAAGTCCTGCCCGGGGTCCAGGGTTACAGCTCTGCTTCTGCTGGGCAAAGCGCTCCCTGTTCTTATAGGACTCGGCCAGGGGTCCCATCCTCTCCAGAACACAGTCCATGTCCCTCACCACCACAGCAAGTTCCTTACTTAGTGCCTGCAGCTTAGTATTATACAGGGCGCTGCTCTCAGGGTGCGCAGTCCTCAGGCTGTACATACAGTCTATCTGCATCTGCAGCATCTGCTTGTGGTGACTTAGCTCCCCCATCCTCCTTACCAGTGCCGGGATCTCCTCCGCCATCTGCAGCTCAGGCGCTCGGGTGGTCTCCTTCAGCTGCCGTGCTGGTCGCTGTAGTCCTCCAGGCTGCCTGGGTGTAACCATCTCCTGGCTTGGCTTCTCAGGTTTGCTGCCTGTAATGGCCGGGCCTGAGACTGAGGCTGGATCACTCTGTGCAGAGACACTCTGCGGCTTTGCTGCTGACCTGGTGCGGCCTGTGCAGGCCATGCTGGACACAACCTCTCTCTGCTGCAGGTTTTCTTGTAGGGTCTGTCTTTCCAGGGATCTTCTCCGCTGTCTGGGTGCAGGAGTGGGGGGCTGTGCACCTGCTGCCTGACCTGTACTCAGCTGCTTCATTATCTGTGCTCCATGCTGTCCGGGCTGGGATCTGGCTTCACTTTCACTCTCTTTCTTTTCTTCTTTCTTCATTACACTGAGGTCACACACAAACTGGCTGCTGCTCTGCTGGCGGCTAACTCTGGGATTTACATCCCCATCAGAAGTTGTAAGGGAGTTTTCTCCCGGTGTAGGCCTGGAAGCCTGGGCCTTGCTTGGGGAAGTTCCCCACCCAGGGTGGCCCCGCCCTGGGCTGTCTCCAGGCATTAGGAGACTTCAGGAGCTCAGCTCACACACAACCTCCCAGCAAGGGGGCAGTATTATAGTAGGTATATTCTTGTACATAGGGGGCAGTATCATAGTAGTTATATTCTTGTACATAGGGGGCAGTATCATAGTAGTTATATTCTTGTACATAGGGGGCAGTATCATAGTAGTTATATTCTTGTACATAGGGGGCAGTATCATAGTAGTTATATTCTTGTACATAGGGGGCAGTTTTATTATAGTTATATTCTTGTACATAGGGGGCAGTATCATAGTAGTTATATTCTTGTACATAGGGGCAGTATTATAGTAGTTGTATTCCTGTACATAGGGGGCAGTATTATATTAGTTATATTCTTGTACATAGGGGGCAGTATTATAGTAGTTATATTCTTGTACATAGGGGGCAGTATTATAGTAGTTATATTCCTGTACATAGGGGCAGTATTATAGTAGTTATATTCTTGTACATAGGGGGCAGTTTTATAGTAGTTATATTCTTGTACATAGGGAGCAGTATTATAGTAGTTATATTCCTGTACATAGGGGGCAGTATTATAGTAGTTATATTCTTGTACATAGGGGGCAGTATTATAGTAGTTATATTCTTGTACATAGGAGGCAGTATTGTAGTAGTTATATTCTTGTACATAGGGGGCAGTTTTATAGTAGTTATATTCTTGTACATAGGGGGCAGTATTATAGTAGTTATATTCCTGTACATAGGGGGCAGTTTTATTATAGTTATATTCTTGTACATAGGGGCAGTATTATAGTAGTTATATTCTTGTACATAGGCGGCAGTATTATAGTAGTTATATTCCTGTACATAGGCGGCAGTATTATAGTAGTTATATTCCTGTACATAGGGGGCAGTATTATAGTAGTTATATTCTTGTACATAGGGGGCAGTATTATGGTAGTTATATTCTTGTACATAGGGGGCAGTATTATAGTAGTTATATTCTTGTACATAGGGGGCAGTATTAAAGTAGTTATATTCTTGTACATAGGGAGCAGTATTATAGTAGTTATATTCTTGTACATATGGGGCAGTATTATAGTAGTTATATTCTTGTACATATGGGGCAGTATTATAGTAGTTATATTCTTGTACATAGGGGGCAGTATTATAGTAGTTATATTCCTGTACATAGGGGGCAGTATTATAGTAGTTATATTCTTGTACATAGGGGACAGTATTATAGTAGTTATATTCTTGTACATAGGGGGCAGTATTATAGTAGTTATATTCTTGTACATAGGGGGCAGTATTATAGTAGTTATATTCTTGTACATAGGGGGAAGTATTATAGTAGTTATATTCCTGTACATAGGGGACAGTATTATAGTAGTTATACTCTTGTACATAGGGGGCAGTATTATAGTAGTTATATTCTTGTACATAGGGGGCAGTATTATAGTAGTTATATCCCTGTACATAGGAGGCAGTATTGTAGTAGTTATATTCCTGTACATAGGGGGCAGTATTATAGTAGTTATATTCTTGTACATAGGGGGCAGTATTATAGTAGTTATATTCTTGTACATAGGGGCAGTATTATAGTAGTTATATTCTCATACATAGGGGGCAGTATTATTGTAGTTATATTCTTGTACATAGGGGGCAGTATTATAGTAGTTATATTCTTGTACATAGGGGGCAGTATTATAGTAGTTATATTCTTGTACATAGGGGGCAGTATTATAGTAGTTATATTCTTGTACATAGGGGCAGTATTATAGTAGTTATATTCTTATACATAGGGGGCAGTATTATTGTAGTTATATTCTTGTACATAGGGGGCAGTATTATAGTAGTTATGTTCTTGTACATAGGGGGCAGTATTATAGTAGTTATATTCTTGTACATAGGGGGCAGTATTATTGTAGTTATATTCTTGTACATAGGGGGCAGTATTATAGTAGTTATATTCTTGTACATAGGGGGCAGTATTATAGTAGTTATATTCTTGTACATAGGGGGCAGTATTATAGTAGTTATATTCTTGTACATAGGGGCAGTATTATAGTAGTTATATTCTTGTACATAGGGGCAGTATTATAGTAGTTATATTCTTATACATAGGGGGCAGTATTATTGTAGTTATATTCTTGTACATAGGGGGCAGTATTATAGTAGTTATGTTCTTGTACATAGGGGGCAGTATTACAGTAGTTATATTCTTGTACATAGGGGGCAGTATTATAGTAGGGGGGCAGCATTGCAGTTTTTACCTCAGGCAGCAAAAAGGCTAAAATCAGCCCTGTGCAGCAGATAATAAGGCAGGGTACAGTATTGGGGTCTATCAGAGCCCCTACATTCAGCCAGTTATTCCAAATTACCTGCTGCATGGGTTCTGACAATTTTCATTATCATTATTATTATCTGTTTTGTAGTGTGCTCTGCGTTCTATGCTACTTATTGTACAAATGCAGTAGTGGTTTCTGGGGCGAATTTGCGCTGTACTATGTTTTTTGGCCCGTATAGGGCTTTGGCTAATAGTGCGGCCCCCTGTATAATAGCAGTATGACAATGCGGCCCTTAGACTGAAAAAGGATGTGCACCTCTGCTCTGCTGGTAAAATCTTGGTGGCATGGTGGCCATGTACATAACAGGATAATTGCTACCTATTTAATGTTTTCATGCAATTCTAGTTTTGGTTAAAAAGCGTCATCAATGCTGCATGAAGATGGATTTTCAGGGAGGAGAGGGCCCCTGATCAGATGAGACTGTACCTCTTAGCGGGTGAGTGGAATACAAACAGTTCTCTGAACACACAATGCAAATTCAGCAGTCACACTTGTAATCCACCTGGGGATATGTAACCGTTAAGCAGGTGTGAGGGACACATGTCACTGTCATACAGAAACAAGTCAAGAGCAGAGAAATTTCTTGAATGTAGTGAACATTGTAGTCTAATTTACTATAGCTAAAAGACATTAATTCAGCTAAAAAATGCAAAAAGCAGGATGTCATTTAGTTAAAGGAAATCTACCACTAGCTGGTAGACATATTAAGCTCTAAAACTTACCTACCCTCCTCTTGATGTTGATCATGGCTGAGTCCTTCTCTAAGCTTGACATGCCTGGATCACCTAGAAAAGAAAGTTATAAATAGCAGCCCGGAGCGCAGGGATGAGATGTCCAGTGCTCCGGGCTGCTAATTATGCACGCTTCCTGTGTGACATCGCCTCCCTCTCCAAAATGGAAGAGGAAGGCATCTATCATGCGTGACATCACCCCTTGCGAGGAGCAAGGGAGAGGGAGGTGGTTGGGCGTGCATAATTAGCAGCCCCGAGCACCAGATATCTCGTCCCCGTACTCCAGTCTAATTATAAGTTTCTTTTCAAGGTGATCCTGACCTGTCAAGCTTAGACAAGGACAAAACCAGGATCAGCATCAAGAGGAGCGGGGGTAAGTATTTGTAGTTTAATATGTCTACCTACCAGCTAGTGGTAGATTTCCTTTAAAAGGACTCCATGGGAACCCATCACTAGCTGTATTTGTGCAAAATGTATGGACAGGTTCCCTCTAAAGGAAATCTTCCACCAGTATAAACATTTTTGCAACCTAAGCACACTTATATGTAGCTGTGTGCTTGTTGATCTTGGAGCTGATCACCAATAGCCTTGAAATTGCCCAAATTTCTTGGAATTAGAATTTTAAAAATATGCTAATTAAGCTAAGGGGTTACAGTATCCCCCTCATGCGCCATGTTTCGCTAACTTTTCACACCCCCACAGGCATCTATGCCATCTTCTCCCCCCCCCCCCTTCTTATGGGAAGAGGATGCAGGATATATTGGATGATATATCGGAGGCTGAGCGCAGTGACTTAGCTCTTAGGGTCCGATATATCGGACGTGCACGCTTCCGGGGGTTAGTGACGTCACCCTTTCTAAGTCATGATATATCATGTAATGACATATGTAAGTCAGGACAGATCCGCCACTCTCTAATGCCACCATTCTGCATTTAGTGGTATTGTAGAGTGTGATCTGTCCTGTAGGTACTGTTGTACAATCACTATTATCTCTCCAGCACTGTCCGTTTTTCCTTGTGTTATGCCCCCCGTTGTCTGCTTTCCCTTCTACCCTAACCGCACAGCGTTGTGATAGTAGAAGTAGGAGTAGTGCACGCTGTATGTGGAGGAAGTAGTAGTGCACGTGGTGTGCGGAAGATGTAGTAGTGCACGCTGTGTGTGGAGGATGTAGTAGTGTGTGCCATGTGTGGAGGAGGTAGTCGTGCACGCTGTGTGTGGAGGATGTAGTAGTGTGTGCCATGTGTGGAGGAGGTAGTCGTGCACGCTGTGTGTGGAGGATGTAGTAGTGCATGCCATGTGTGGAGGATGTAGTAGTGGAAGCTGTGTGTGGAGGATGAAGTAGTGGAAGCTGTGTGTGGAGGATGTAGTAGTGCGTGCCATGTGTGGAGGAGGTAGTAGTGCACGTGGTGTTTGGAAGAGGTAGTAGTGCACACAGTATGTGGAGGATGTAGTAGTGCACGCCGTGTGTAGAGGATGTAGTAGTGCACGCCGTGTGTGGAGGAGGTAGTAGTGCACGCCGTGTGTAGAGGATGTAGTAGTGCACGCCGTGTGTGGAGGATGTAGTAGTGCACGCCGTGTGTAGAGGATGTAGTAGTGCACGCCGTGTGTAGAGGATGTAGTAGTGCACGCCGTGTGTAGAGGATGTAGTAGTGCACGCCGTGTGTAGAGGATGTAGTAGTGCACGCTGTGTGTGGAGGTGGAAGCAGTGCACGCCGTGTGTGGAAGATGTAGTAGTGCACGCCGTGTGTGGAGGAGGTAGTAGTGCACGCCGTGTGTGGAGGATGTAGTAGTGCACGCCTTGTGTGGAGGAGGTAGCAATGCACGCCGTGTGTAGAGGATGTAGTAGTGCACGCTGTGTGTGGAGGTGGAAGCAGTGCACGCCGTGTGTGGAAGATGTAGTAGTGCACGCCGTGTGTGGAGGAGGTAGTAGTGCATGCCGTGTGTGGAGGATGTAGTAGTGCACGCCTTGTGTGGAGGAGGTAGTAGTGCACGCCGTGTGTGGAAGATGTAGTAGTGCACGCCGTGTGTGGAGGAGGTAGTAGTGCATGCCGTGTGTGGAGGATGTAGTAGTGCACGCCTTGTGTGGAGGAGGTAGTAGTGCACGCCGTGTGTGGAGGATGTAGTAGTGCACGCGTGTGTAGAGGATGTAGTAGTGCACGCCGTGTGTGGAGGTGGTAGCAGTGCACGCCGTGTGTAGAGAATGTAGTAGTGCACGCCGTGTGTAGAGGATGTAGTAGTGCACGCTGTGTGTGGAGGTGGAAGCAGTGCACGCTGTGTGTAGAGGATGTAGTAGTGCACGCCGTGTGTAGAGGATGTAGTAGTGCACGCCGTGTGTAGTGGATGTAGTAGTGCACGCTGTGTGTGGAGGTGGAAGCAGTGCACGCCGTGTGTGGAAGATGTAGTAGTGCACGCCGTGTGTGGAGGAGGTAGTAGTGCACGCCGTGTGTGGAGGATGTAGTAGTGCACGCCTTGTGTGGAGGAGGTAGCAATGCACGCCGTGTGTAGAGGATGTAGTAGTGCACGCCGTGTGTAGAGGATGTAGTAGTGCACGCTGTGTGTGGAGGTGGAAGCAGTGCACGCCGTGTGTGGAAGATGTAGTAGTGCACGCCGTGTGTGGAGGAGGTAGTAGTGCATGCCGTGTGTGGAGGATGTAGTAGTGCACGCCTTGTGTGGAGGAGGTAGTAGTGCACGCCGTGTGTGGAAGATGTAGTAGTGCACGCCGTGTGTGGAGGAGGTAGTAGTGCATGCCGTGTGTGGAGGATGTAGTAGTGCACGCCTTGTGTGGAGGAGGTAGTAGTGCACGCCGTGTGTGGAGGATGTAGTAGTGCACGCGTGTGTAGAGGATGTAGTAGTGCACGCTGTGTGTGGAGGTGGAAGCAGTGCACGCCGTGTGTGGAAGATGTAGTAGTGCACGCCGTGTGTGGAGGTGGAAGCAGTGCATGCCGTGTGTGGAGGATGTAGTAGTGCACGCCTTGTGTGGAGGAGGTAGTAGTGCACGCCGTGTGTGGAAGATGTAGTAGTGCACGCCGTGTGTGGAGGAGGTAGTAGTGCATGCCGTGTGTGGAGGATGTAGTAGTGCACGCCTTGTGTGGAGGAGGTAGTAGTGCACGCCGTGTGTGGAGGATGTAGTAGTGCACGCGTGTGTAGAGGATGTAGTAGTGCACGCCGTGTGTGGAGGTGGTAGCAGTGCACGCCGTGTGTAGAGAATGTAGTAGTGCACGCCGTGTGTAGAGGATGTAGTAGTGCACGCTGTGTGTGGAGGTGGAAGCAGTGCACGCCGTGTGTAGAGGATGTAGTAGTGCACGCCGTGTGTAGAGGATGTAGTAGTGCACGCCGTGTGTAGTGGATGTAGTAGTGCACGCATTGTGTGGAGGAGGTAGTAATGCACGCCGTGTGTAGAGGATGTAGTAGTGCACGCCGTGTGTGGAGGAGGTAGTAATGCACGCCGTGTGTAGAGGATGTAGTAGTGCACGCCATGTGTGGATGATATAGTAGTGCACACCGTGTCTGCAGGAGTTACTAGTGCATGCCGTATGTGAAGGATGTAGTAGTGCACGCCGTGTGTAGAGGATGTAGTAGTGCACGGCGTGTGTGGAGGATGTAGTAGTGCACGCCGTGTGTAGAGGATGTAGTAGTGCACGCCGTGTGTGGAGGATGTAGTAGTGCACGCCGTGTGTAGAGGATGTAGTAGTGCACGCCGTGTGTGGAGGATGTAGTAGTGCACGCCGTGTGTAGAGGATGTAGTAGTGCACGCCGTGTGTAGAGGATGTAGTAGTGCACGCCGTGTGTAGAGGATGTAGTAGTGCACGCCGTGTGTGGAGGATGTAGTAGTGCACGCCGTGTGTAGAGGATGTAGTAGTGCACGCCGTGTGTAGAGGATGTAGTAGTGCACGCATGTTTGGTGGAAGTAGTGTTGCACACAATTTGAGAACTTGTTACAAAAACTATAAACCTTCTAAAATTCGTAAAAAATAAGCAAACGTAAAAAATAATTATGGAAGAAGAAAGAAGAGAAATGGCAAGAGTTTTCTATAAAATCTGTGGTATGCCTTTTTGTCTAAAAAATAGAACATTTGAAAGATATAATAAAAGCCCCAAAAAACCCAACCAATCAGCAAAATTCTACTAATAATATAAACTACAATATGTCATGAGAAAACAATCTCAAAATCAGTTACATAAGTTAAGTGTAAAAAGTTATTACGACACGAAGAGATCAGATATAAAAAATAAAAACCGGGCTGAGCCTTAATATGCAAACTGGCTGCGGCCTAAAGAGGTTAAGCAAACGCAATGTAAACATAATGTAAACAAGATGTAAACAAGATGTAAACTCAACATGTGAACCCAAGCTATTACAGAACAATGTATACTAGACTAATACAGGTGCACCATTATGACAATATACTGCAATAGAATAGTATTGAAGCATATTGAATGAGTGAGTGACCATCCTAGCATTCACACACACTAGGTGGACTAAAACATTTTAAAAAAGGGAAAAGTATTGTAAAAACTTCAAAAGAAATAAAAAAAAAACCCTGAAAGTACAAACAACCCCCATTCTCTAAAATTCTAAACAAAATCATTTTTAATAAACATAATCATAAACATGCTATTTATCCCCCAGTCAAAAAATGCCTAGTTTATTAAAATATAAAAATAATAATCACAAGCAGTGAACATTTGTCACGGGTGTCCCCACAATCCATGCTGCGGATCACGGGCACACCCGTGTCCCTCTCGGTGCCGTGGTCCCCGCTGCCGCTGTCCTGCTCCCCGGCCCGAACTCACCTTTCCACGCTCCTGGCTGTGCTCCTGCCTCCTGACTAGGCCATGCGCTCCCGCTCCTAGGGCGCGCACACGCCGGTTCTTCTAGATTTAAAGGGCAAGTGTCCACCTGATTGCAGCTTGTAAATCTGGCTTGCTTTTATAATCCAGGACCTCCCTTCACTCCCCAGATCTCCAGCATTCTCTTGGAACTTCCAAGGTTTCCACACCAAGCCTTCCCTGTGTTTCCAGTATACCTCTGTGTTCCTGCGTTACCAGAGTGCCTTCCAGGGTTCCTGTCCTGCTGTGCCTTCCTGGGTTCCTGTCCTGCTGTGCCTTCCTGGGTTCCTGTCCTGCTGTGCCTTCCTGGGTTCCTGTCCTGCTGTGCCTTCCTGGGTCCCTGTCCTGCTGTGCCTTCCAGGGTTCCTGTCCTGCTGTGCCTTCCAGAGTTCCTGTCCTGCTGTGCCTTCCAGAGTTCCTGTCCTGCTGTGCCTTCCAGAGTTCCTGTCCTGCTGTGCCTTCCTGGGTTCCTGTCCTGCTGTGCCTTCCTGGGTTCCTGTCCTGCTGTGCCTTCCAGGGTTCCTGTCCTGCTGTGCCTTCCTGGGTTCCTGTCCTGCTGTGCCTTCCTGGGTTCCTGTCCTGCTGTGCCTTCCAGGGTTCCTGCCCTGCTGTGCCTTCCAGGGTTCCTGTCCTGCTGTGCCTTCCAGGGTTCCTGTCCTGCTGTGCCTTCCAGGGTTCCTGTCCTGCTGTGCCTTCCTTGGTTCCTGTCCTGCTGTGCCTTCCTGGGTTCCTGTCCTGCGGAATCTTCAGTCCATAAAATATAATTTTTTTTAAAGTGATCAAAAAACACATTTCCCAGACTGGTATCAATTACCTTTTACAAGCATACAATACAATACAACTAGTGATCCCCAGGAGCGAAGTTCTTTTGTACATAATGTTGCACAAAATTGTTACACCGTTAGACACAGGCTTAACGTTACAGATACATAAATACACTTTGCGAAGCGCGTTCTTACATGTTGCTAGTTCCTTGGTTGCATACACACAGTTACAGGACATAGAGATACAGCACAATACAGGTTGCATGACCCCATTAAATTACAAATGGGGAAACAATTAGGGTATGAAAATATACAAGTCACAATAACAAATATACACTGGCTAGAGAGAAACAGGGGGCTATAGGAAGGGACAGAGGTTGGGGCAAGCTCAGGGCACACTATCCCCTGTCTTCTGTGTTACCAAACCCTAACAGAAGGAGCTCCAATGATAGTCCAGCTCTATCCACACCTCCTTGTTCTCTTGTTCATTTGTTAACAGGTTATGTGCTTTATGGGTGTCATAGATGTGGTTCCCTCATTCATAACCCCTCTTTGTCACGCAGAGTAGAGGGAACAATTGCAAACCTGAAAAGATGGCAATGGACCTGAAATGGGGTCCATATGTTTGTCCTGCACAGGGGGCCTTAGTTCTTTGTGTCTGCCAGTGATATACTGACGTGATGCAATTCGCTCTGTAATTTTAGAACACATGATCATAATAATAGCCTCACCCTGTGTAACAATTAAAGTATTGTGAGACTAAGGACATGTTAATGAGCGTTCTGAGACACCATCGCCAACTGCGCAGACAGAAACTATAGTGAATTTACTGTTACTGTACTATCAAGTACCGCCATAAAAATAAGACAAGGACATTGTACCAATAATATACAGCTGTACATTTCATGAACTGCAGATATATAATAATGGGATTATCTAACTGATACTTACTGTTATTATGAAGCAATTTGTCAGAAGAGTCTGCAGCGCTGTACAGAAAGAACAAAAGTGTAAGGCCGGGATCACACAGAGCAGTTACACACTCCACGGCTGTAGTATGCAGCAAACCCATTGTAACAGACTCATCTTGGACACTACAGACTGTTACCAAATGTCCCTGACTGTAGTAGGCATGTTGAGCCTCTTGCCTCAGGCGGCACCACCTATAGCAATATGTGGGACAGCATCAGGGGCACAGTCACCTGCTATAAAGCAGGACCTTAAAACACATCTGATGTTAGCATGGGAGTAAGGCACTCCATAAAGAACCCATTTTGCAAAAAAAAACAAGGGCAGCTACTCCTCAAAAAATAAGTTATGGTCCTATTCCTGTCTGGCATGCAGCTTGTGACACACATCTGCTCATTCCGACATGTGTATGGAGCCTAAGGCACTGGGCACTTGGCTTTCCTCTGTCACCAGTATACTGATATATTGATCTGTACAACTCTGCGGAATGTGATGGTACTATACAGAGTTATTATTGTTATAGCATGTTACGTGCCGTTATTTTGCTTCTGCACTATGAAGGTGGCCTGTGCTTATACGTCATTGGTGACTGATAGTCTATCCATATGTATCAAGATTCAGTTTCCATTGTTCTCCTATAAGAGAGAGAAACTGGTGTAAATGTACTCTGACTGTGTAATGAGAAATACTTCTTACTGCCACATTCATTTTTTTGGATTCAGCTTCCAAACCATTCTGGGCCGTTTGTAAGTAGGCCCCTGAGCGACAGAGCTTCAGTGGGCCACTTTTCAGTGAACTCTCATCTCACTGAAGTACAGGTAGTACAGGTAGAGGGCAGTACAGGACATGTAATATAGGTAGAGGGCAGTATATTACATATAGCACAGGTAGAGGGCAGTACAGTACATGTAGCACAGGTAGAGAGCAGTACAGTACATGTAGCACAGGTAGAGAGCAGTACAGTACATGTAGTACAGGTAGAGGGCAGTGCAGTACATGTAGCACAGGTAGAGGGCAGTACAGGACATGTAATATAGGTAGAGGGCAGTACAATACATGTAGCACAGGTAGAGGGCAGTACAGGACATGTAGCACAGGTAGAGAGCAGTACAGTACATGTAGTACAGGTAGAGGGCAGTGCAGTACATGTAGCACAGGTAGAGTGCAGTACAATACATGTAGCACAGGTAGAGGGCAGTACAGGACATGTAGCACAGGTAGAGAGCAGTACAGTACATGTAGTACAGGTAGAGGGCAGTATAGTACATGTAGTAGGTAGAGGGCAGTACAGTACATGTAGTACAGGTAGAGAGCAGTACAGTACATGTAGTACAGGTAGAGGGCAGTATAGTACATGTAGTACAGCTAGAGAGCAGTACAGTACATGTAGTACAGGTAGAGAGCAGTACAGTACATGTATTGCGGGTAGAGGGCAGTACAGTACATGTAGTACAGGTAGAGAGCAGTACAGTACATGTATTGCAGGTAGAGGGCAGTACAGTACATGTAATACAGGTAGAGGGCAGTACAGTACATGTAGTACAGGTAGAGAGCAGTACAGTACATGTATTGCGGGTAGAGGGCAGTACAGTACATGTAGTACAGGTAGAGGGCAGTACAGTACATGTATTGCGGGTAGAGGGCAGTACAGTACATGTAGTACAGGTAGAGGGCAGTACAGTACATGTAATACAGGTAGAGGGCAGTACAGTACATGTAGTACAGGTAGAGAGCAGTACAGTACATGTATTGCGGGTAGAGGGCAGTACAGTACATGTAATACAGGTAGAGGGCAGTACAGTACATGTAGTACAGGTAGAGGGCAGTACAGGACATATAGTACAGGTAGAGGGCAGGACAGTACATGTACAGGTAGAGGGCAGTACAGTACATGTAGTACAGGTAGAGAGCAGTACAGTACATGTAGTACAGGTAGAGAGCAGTACAGTACATGTAGTACAGGTAGAGGGCAGTACAGTACATGTATTACGGGTAGAGGGCAGTACAGCACATGTAGTACAGGTAGAGGGCAGTACAGCACATGTAGTACAGGTAGAGGGCAGTACAGTACATGTAGTACAGGTGGAGGGCAGTACAATACATGTAGCACAGGTAGAGGGCAGTACAGGACATGTAGTAGGTAGAGGGCAGTACAGTACATGTAGTACAGGTAGAGAGCAGTACAGTACATGTAGTACAGGTAGAGGGCAGTACAGTACATGTAGTACAGGTAGAGAGCAGTACAGTACATGTAGTACAGGTAGAGGGCAGTACAGTACATGTATTGCGGGTAGAGGGCAGTACAGTACATGTAGTACAGGTAGAGGGCAGTACAGTACATGTAATACAGGTAGAGGGCAGTACAGTACATGTAGTACAGGTAGAGAGCAGTACAGTACATGTAATACAGGTAGAGGGCAGTACAGTACATGTAGTACAGGTAGAGGGCAGTACAGTACATGTATTGCGGGTAGAGGGCAGTAGAGCACATGTAGTACAGGTAGAGGGCAGTACAATACATGTAGTACAGGTAGAGGGCAGTATAGTACATGTAGTACAGGTAGAGAGCAGTACAGTACATGTAGTACAGGTAGAGGGCAGTACAGTACATGTAGTACAGGTAGAGAGCAGTACAGTACATGTATTGCGGGTAGAGGGCAGTACAGTACATGTAATACAGGTAGAGGGCAGTACAGGACATATAGTACAGGTAGAGGGCAGGACAGTACATGTACAGGTAGAGAGCAGTACAGTACATGTAATACAGGTAGAGGGCAGTACAGTACATGTAGTACAGGTAGAGGGCAGTACAGTACATGTAATACAGGTAGAGAGCAGTACAGTACATGTATTGCGGGTAGAGGGCAGTACAGTACATGTAGTACAGGTAGAGGGCAGTACAGTACATGTAGTACAGGTAGAGAGCAGTACAGTAGATGTATTGCGGGTAGAGAGCAGTACAGTAGATGTAGAGAGCAGTACAGTACATGTAATACAGGTAGAGGGCAGTACAGTACATGTAGAGAGCAGTACAGTACATGTAACACAGGTAGAGGGCAGTACAGTACATGTAGTACAGGTAGAGGGCAGTACAGTACATGTAGTACAGCTAGAGGGCAGTACAGTACATGTATTGCGGGTAGAGGGCAGTACAGCACATGTAGTACAGGTAGAGGGCAGTACAGTACATGTAATACAGGTAGAGGGCAGTACAATACATGTAGTACAGGTAGAGGGCAGTACAGTACATGTATTGCGGGTAGAGGGCAGGATTATATTAGGAAGCTCTATAGTCATAAGATATAATGTCTTCCTGTAGGGGGATTGATCAATTCTCACTAAGAAGTTTGTAGATTGCTATAGAGAGCGTAGTGCTCATAGTCAGCCCCAAACCCCTGATGACGCCAGTTTCAGCGAAACATGTCGGAAGGGCTTGGTGGAGCAGCATTTTTTGAATTTTAACTTGCAGTAGACAGCATACAGGATAGTGTTATAAATTACTTCTAGTTAGCCCTAACTAGAGTACCTTGAAGAGTCTAGAATAGAAAGGCAACCTACCCGATAGGAACAATTAGGCCCTTTCTACGAGCAGTAGGCTCTCTATAACAATCTACAAACTTCATACGAAGACATCATATGACTATAGATCTTCCTAATATAATCCTAACCAACTGCTATCCCCTAATACTGTCTGCTTGTACATTTTTAATATGTTCCCTTGTAAGTTGTTCTTATAGTAAATGCAATAAAAGATCTTTTTGGTTGCAAGCCGTGCGACTATTAGTGTTTAAAACATTGCTATTTGAATGCCCATCCACCATGGGCCACGATACCAGCGGGGTCCATTCATGTGTTCTCCCTTCTTGGTGCCTTTGTGGTAATATACAGAAATAAATATGGTCACTGCATTAAATCCGTAACGGAGCTAACTTTGATACCCTGCTTGTCTCTGCACCTAAAGAGTCTCAAACTGCGATAAGTAAAACATAAAAAAGAGAAAGCAATAGGTGTTATACATGTCCCCAAAAAATCTCAAGGTATGCTGCTCTCAGAGCTACTTTAAAGGAAACCTACCACTTGTAGTGGCAGGTTTCTGATGGAAATACCGGGCACCAGCTCAGGGTGAGCTGGTGCCGGAGCTTATTTTCGTTAGTGTTTTAAACCGCGGTATCGCGGTTTAAAACACTTTTTAAACTTTATAGCCAGCGGAGGCAGGTACGCGCTCGGCGCTTACCATGCGCGCGGCTCTCATTCACTTCCTATGTAGCATGGTAAGTGCCGAGCGCGTACCTGCCTGCGCCGGTTATAAAGTTTAAAAAGTGTTTTAAACCGCGATACAAAACACTAACGAAAATAAGCTCCGGCACCAGCTCACCCTGAGCTGGTGCCCGGTATTTCCATCTGAAACCTGCCACTTCAAGTGGTAGGTTTCCTTTAAAGCAACACATCCTTGTCTGCTTGGGACTGCTGGCCCCTCATTACTTTCTGTACAGGGGAATCCAGGAGAAGATACAATGATAGAACAAATTTGCCCTTCTTCCAACTGTTTTGGTGTCCTCAAGAGGACAATAAGATTGAAAGTTGTAGTAGAACAGGTAATAACTTACTGCTAAAAATGCTGTGTCGACACTTTGCTATAAATAAGTGGGTTATGGCTGTAGTTTGGGCTCTGAAAGGTTCACCATCACTGCTCTATAACATTACTTTATTTAGCAAACCCATACAGGTACATCCATAACATGTCACATGTTGTGTTGAGGTGTCCTGTAACCAAAATAAAAGGCCAGCAGTAATAAAAAAATTGTCTTTACTCAGAAGCAATCAGAATGTCAACAAAACATTTGCAACTTTTCTTCTTTTTTTTTTTTCTTTTTGCAATTACAGAGTGGTATTCAGTTAAACAGAACAACAATTATGATGCTAAGACAACTGAAGATGAAATGATCTACATCCCCATAGAACTAATCTGTGCTGTGCACAACATGAACCTGCTCAAAATTTCCATGCCAATTTACAACCCCCGTCATGTACCAGGCAAGGTAAGTGGCCATTGAAAAACCACAAAAAGAAGGGGTAAATAAAAGGAGAAGAAAATAAAACAAAAAGAAAAAAGACTGGGAAGTCTAAAGACACAGCTGGTAGTGTGTGTTAACTATACAAACAAAAAAATTAAAAAAAAAAAAGGAAAAATAAAAAAGGACACTGTACATTTTAAAAACAAATCTTACACATTCTTATATCCGATTTGTTTTTGTTTTTAAAAATGAGTGAGCTGTGTACAGGGGGGTTAAATGCTATATAGACAAAATAAAAAACAAAAACGCTCATGGAGATGCTCATTCATCATCTTCCTCCTCCTCGTCTTCTTCCTCTTCCTCCTCGTCTTCTTCATCTTCATCATCGTCGTCGTCATCCTCTGCCTTCTTGCTTTTTTCGGGCTTAGCTGGAGCCTTTTTCGCTGGCTCTGGTTTGCCTTTAGATCTATATGATGCCATATCCTATGCGAATGGAAAAAAAAAATTGTCATTTTCATTTGGACATCCACTTCCTAAACCCAAAATTGATAACAGATCAGTGGGGGTGTCTTGTGGTACCTCTGCTGTATCCTTTTCATTGTTTAACCCAAACATTCACCAACATTTTAGCTGCTGTGCAGGGCAGTAGTTTTGTCCCTTCAACAAAATAGCATACTGCAACTATACCCCACACCACTGATACTACATATACAATGAAAGGGGTGCAGAATGAGTGCTCTGGACCCTTCAATCAGGTTTACAGATCCTCGTTAATAGGATATTGATGCTTTAGCTGAAGGATTGGCTAAGGATAGCGTGAATACATAATAACCTAAGAAATCTCTTGGACGCCTACTGAATGCTTCCACCTTTAGATTTTCTATTACACATTATGGTCACACTGTACATATAATTCTTGACTCGCTTTAACTTTAGACACACAGAGGGGAGATGAATACGAGCAGTATGGCCATAAAGGGGCACTTCTTTACTCTGTAATTCCTTCTCATATAGTCCTGGAACACCATAAAGTTTAGACACCTGCTTTATGCATACAGTAACTTATTCCATCAAAACATTTCAGCTCTATAAGTCTGAATGTTGAGTAATAAAACTGCAGCGTCACACAACATAAATATATATTATAAAGTGCGTTCTTTGGGGGAAGCAGAACACAAAAGTGAGATCTTTATGTAACCGACCCATTGTGCTAAAAAAGTTTCATGGTTACACAGTGCCACCTTCAGCATAAAGCTATGGCGAGCACAGCTATACATACGAAACACATGACTTCTTATCACGTGTGAGAGGAAATAATTCAAATGTTAACACTCCAAATATATCACATATTTAGGAGGATCTAGGAAAGGTTTTATTCATACATTTTCTCCTGCACCGGAACAGAGGAAAGAATGGATAAAGATGTAATGTGAAGGTGGCCAAAGTATTGGTGCGGTTTTCACACCAATATAGGAGGTAACACCCACAAAGCCAGAACTATAAGAAGCATATGGTGCTACAACTCGGGTTCTGATATGCCAGGTCCAGGTGTTGCATTTGCAACAAATACACAAATATTACACCCATATGAACACTACCTAAGGTTCTGTTCACATCAGCATCAAGGTTTCTGCACCGAATGGTGCCAAGACAGCTATGACTGAAGTTGTGGCGTGTAAGATTTACATTGTGATTAAAGTGTTTTTTATTTATGTCAGCCAACTATGGTCACCATATTCCATCATAAGAAGGAATTAATTTACTTTGTTTGTTAATGTACTACTATGGACATGGTAAAGTTTGGGTTATGAAGGTCAAATGACCAACAGAACCCAGTTCATCTTGTTAGTATTCTTATGGTACATATGAAGACATACCTTCTTGTACTTCTCCTTCAGTTTGGAAGCTTTCTTTTCGTAAGGCACCTTGTCTTCTGATGCAGTATTATTCCACATCTCTCCTAGTTTCTTTGCCACATCTCCAATGGTCAGACCTGGGTGATCTTCTTTGATTTTAGGACGAAACTCAGAGCAGAACAAGAAGAAAGCCGAGCTGTGGAATACAATGGTTACTCGAGAATGTTCCTATTAGGCCTAGAAATATTGTTATATTATTGCAAACATTTTCAGCTCAAAAAAATTAACTCACGGTGGTCTCTTTGGTGCATTTGGGTCCTTAAACTTCTTTTTCATTTCTCCTTTAGGTGGGATATAAGTTTTCATTTCGCTTTCATAGCGAACCTTGTCTGCTTTCGCCATATCTTCGAATTTTGACTTCTCTTTAGGAGACATGGTCTACAGAAAAATAAATTTCACATATAAAAATGTTCAAAGCCAACATGTTGTGATTTTCAGTACATACAGACATCAAGATTATACAGGAGTAATCACAACTTTCCCTGTCATTCACTGTGTGTTAGCGTAGTAATCAGGACGCTCCCTGTCAATCACTGTGTGTGGGAGGGATAATTAAAACTCTCCCTGTCAATCACTGTGTGGGCGGAGTAATCAGGACTCTCCCTGTCAACCATGGTGTGTGGGGTAATGAGGACTCTCCCTGTCAATCACTGTAGGTGGGTGGAGTAATGAGGCTTCCCTATGTCAATCACTGTAGGTGGGTGGAGTAATGAGGCTTCCCCATGTCAATCATTGTGCGTGAGCAGGGTAATCACCATCTCTCCTAGGACTCCTATCAGATTCACTCAGCTTTATTCAGAAATCTTCCAAGTATAGAAAACCTATCAATCACACTTTGTTGCCTAAATTATAGCACAGAAATCAGCGGATGGGTTTACTCTTCTTTTTACATGCCATCTTCACATATGAAGACATATCAGGCAGTGTATACATATTTATCTAACAATGGCCATTTGATGTACGTCAACCACATCCCTTTATTCTCATGTGTGTAGGATCATCCAGAGGCTGATGTTAACGCCTGGCAGGGGTTTTTCCTTCTACAATTTACTATATACGTATTGCTTGGCCGTGCATCTAAGTGTCATAGGGCAGTGCAGCTTGAAAGCCGTCACATAACTATTACTAGCTGAAGCACAAACATAACCTGAATAACTAACTCTTAAGACTACAAAAGTAATGATCTGCTCTGTGGACACAACTTGCACATTCCTTTTTCTGCGGAGGGCATACATTTTAAAGCGAACGTTATGGGTTTACCCAGGTTCGCACCAAAAATCACAACTATTTTACCTTCCATCGTTCTGAGCACTTCTTGGAGAACTCTGCAAAGTTTACAGATGCATCAGGGTGTTTCTTCTTGTGTTCTTCTCTGCACGTCTGCACAAAGTAAGCATACGAGGACATTTTTCCTCTTGGCTTCTTGGGATCACCTTTACCCATTTTAGTATCGTTCTGCAAAAAAATTTATTAAATAAGATTTGTACAGTGCTGGCTACATTTTTAAAAATGTTCCAAAAAAATCAATCAGAAAATGCATCAAATTTATCGCCCTCGCATTAATGGGCATCTACTACCAAGATGAAAGATTAACCCCTATGGATCCCCATCAGGCTCATTTGCATGCAGTCCTCCATCCTGGTGGTAGAAGGCCATATGTCATTTCCTTGGAAGCAGGAACAAAAATGTTGCATTTTATAGTATTGGTGCATTATATGGCATCTTAAATCGGCCCCAATGTACATTTTGTTTTTGAGATTCTATATCCTATGGGACAACGGCCATTGATGGAAGGCTTTCTGAACCATGAACGACTACTTTGAGGACAATGTTATGGTCAGAACTTATGTGGGGTTAAAGTCACACAATTTATCCATTTCCACTGCTATGCCAAAGGTTATTGAATGTGTAACAGATGGAAATACATATTTTTCACTCATCAATAATGGAGAAATGGATGTACTAGCAACAAGTACATAGGAAAAGGAGATACCACAGATATATATATTTACAGCTTCAGCTCCTTGTAGTGACTCAATGTGAAATACAACAGGACCACTAATATGAAGTTCATTTTAATCTCTGACGCATTGTATAATCTATCCCATGATGATAGACTAAAGAATTGTGTAAAGGAAAAACTACGTTGGAATATAGTTTCCCCAACGTGTAAGATGGTGAAAAGAATAATAGTCTTAAATAGGCCAAAGATACAATTGGTCAGCTGGATAACAATCCGCCTGGAAATGCTATTTGTTTGGAATAGTTTTGATGTTACTCATCTCTTACTACATCACGTGATGGACCACATGTGATGCAAGAAGCCTCCATTCATGAAGACAAAGTTATACTCACTTAAACAATTCAGAGAATATAATAGAAGGGCAAGGAGCCTGAATGTAGTGTGTGTCAGTCATGGAAGTAGCAAAAGGTGCTGAATCTGGTGACCCTACAAAAGCTGCGCTATGATGGGACTTAGGTTTGTCAGATGTATACCTTACCATATGGGAAAGAGTATTTTTTTTAGTCACTAACGAATACAATACCACAAATGTTATAAAAGGGTCTCCAAAACGGAATATTAAATTTAAAAGATATGTGAATGTAGCCTAAATAACGTAGTGGACGCAACACTACGTTATTTAGGCTACATTCACACTACCGTATGGAGGACGTATATACGGCCGACATACGTCCTGCATAGACGGCAATGGGTGCACGTCCTATCTTTTCCCGTAATACGGCGCCGTTCGCCATGTATCTCTATGGAGAGGGGCGGGGGTGAGCTGCGCTCCCCTCCTCCTCCTCTCCCCATGCACTGCCGTTGCCCGCTACGGTACCGGCGGGCAACGGCAGTGTGAATGTAGCCTTAGGGTTTACCTTTCTAGTTTTAAATGGGCAACATATTTCTGAATATAGAAAGGGGATTGATATTTTGCTGTAATTCTTATAAATTTTTTTTTTTATAAGTCTTAACCTCAAATCTTGAAAGGACTGTACCTTGTTTGATTAGGATAGGGGCCAACAAGCTGATCAGTGAGGGTTTGACTTCTAGGTCTCCTGCCGATCATAGGAACGGACCCCAGCAGTTCCTGGAGGTTCTGTTCTTACCAATGGAATGAAGCGGCAGGTCAACCATATAGCCTGCTGCTCCATTCAAAGCAACGAGAGTGACAGAAATCACAGAGCACAGCACTTGGCTATAAACACCACTTTAGTGTCGCTATGCAAGAGGCGGAGACACCACAGTGTTGCTCTGTGCAATTTCTGATACTCCAATAGTAATAAATCAAGAGGCAGGACACATGCCCAACCTGCTGCTCCGTGCATTTGTGAAAATGGGACTCTGGTTATGCAGATTTCTGAGGATCCATTCATGTGACCAGGCAGTCAGACCCTCATCTATCAGATAGCTACCCCCTATCCATATACAACAAAAGTTAGTTCACCACCTGCACTCGGCTGAATCCACCTAGACCAATCCTTATACAGAGAGATGTTGGTTTCCCTGATGCAACAAGTGATATCTTATGGTCTAAAGAGACCACGGATTGGCTTAAGAAGATCCTGTGATGCTCAGCCGCATGGAGGAATCGCAGAAGCCACACAGCAGCTTTCCGACAGAGATCAGTGATGGGTAATAGGTTATAAACGTCTGAATTTATTTATTTCATCCCTGTCCTCATGTTTTTTTTTCAGAATTGCTTCAAAACCCCTTTAAGCCCTGTTCACACTGTGTATATGCAGCATCTTGAATTGCATCCTTTCCTGGTTCTACATGAAAATCAAAAATGGAAATTCAGAATGCAGGCGTAACCAGGACAGAGAGAATGGGGGGAAAAAAATCTATAAAATACCCCGCAGGAGTCCTTAAGGCTCATTAGTACAATTGAAAAAAAAGTTGATTTCAGAAGGAAGGAGGTCAAATTTAAGACAATAACCACAATGAGGGTGCTGGATCTATCAATAAGTGGCTGTGGACCCCCTTTGGACACCCCTGGGGGTAGAGTTTGGTATATACTGTTCTGTCATGTATCTAGGACATGTATTATTATTATTCTCCTTCGCGCTTCTTCATGAAAGAAAGTCCCCTTGAAATGTCTCCCTGGGCTCCCTCGTGCTGCGGTGTCCGGGTGACTGCCGCCGGCGGCTGTGTGCGGTGATTACACGGCGGCTCCGTTGCTGTGTGTGAGCGCAGACATTATAACACTGCGGGGCTGAGGTGCTGGCGGGAGCGCGCACCCGCTTCCAGGATGACGCGGCCGCCGCCGCCGGGAGCGCGCTCGCCCTTTCTCCCTATTGTTGTCGTGCCCGCGCCCCCTCACGCTATTAAAACCACCATGTTAGAGAGTGCGGCTCGCAACCGCCATCTCATAGAGAAACAGCAGCGACGGGGGCTACCGGGCAGGGCGTCCAGGGGCGATTACTAGCCCTCACCCGCCACTGCCCGGGCAGGGGACTGGGCGCTGGTGACAGCCGCCACCCTCTCCTCTTGTTTTCCCCATAGTCAGCCATGTTACTGCACATCCTGAGGTAATTTTCGGCATCTTCTGCCCATACGCCCCAGCAGACGGGTGTCGCTGCCCGCTACCTACTCCCGGGCTCGGGTTTTTTTTTTTTTTAAGCAGGGTCGTCAGTGCCCGCTCACCCCCGTTATTAAAAGTTCACCTCACACTAAAAGCAGTAAATAATAATAATAAAAATATATATCTTTAGGTTCCCAGTCACACGGCTTCAGTTTCCCTGCGTTAACGTGCTTATTATCGCCCCCTTATAAATTCACCGTTTTATCCCCCCTCACCACCACCTCGTTGTTTATAACGTTAATCCCGGCCCGGGGATTATTTGACGTCTTTTAGGCGGATTAACACGGGCCACGGGCGGAGGTGCTCTGACGTCCATCCTCGCGCAGCATACTTACCTTCCATAGGCATTGCCAGTGACTGTGTCAGTTTGGGTTGCCGTGTATATACTCACCCAATGCTGTGTCTATGGAGCTCAATGTACTGCAATGGCTGTGTTAGAGAAAGCGGGATCGATACGCAGCCTCTTCACACTCTTCCCAATCTGTAACATTACTCTCAGCCTAGGGCGACGCTGATTGGCCGCCGCCAAGTCGTCGCTTCCTCTCATTGGCCGGCTCGCCTTCATTGTCCTGACCAGCGGCCGACGGTGATTGGGCAGGATTTAGGCGACGTCACCCCAGAGCAAAACAGCGCGCAAATACAAATTGTCATCAGTGTGTGTGAGACGCTCATGCGGGAGGCAGCTGTAAGGCTGAGTTATAGTGTTTGCAATGCAAGCCCATAGAACCCAATGTAGTGTATGACGGAACGGGGGCTCCTCTACATGAGGGGGCTATATCGCGATACCGGACGGACTGCCGGCTGCACCACAGTCCCTGCGGACACCCGCACCCCCTCCACACCCTGCAGCCATCTACAGCCACAACATGTTACCCCATTGTCCCCTACGTTATAACACGGGCGTCGGGCACGCGCACAGTGATAGCACTAGGCAGCAGACATCCACATACAATGTTATACGGCAGTTTTCTGGTCCAATATGGAAAAATTACCGCATTCTCCCTCCGCAGCGGATGCGTTATATCCAGCCGAGAGTGCAGGAAGGATGACGGGTATAGGGCTGTCCGCTGCTGGGGAACTACAAGTACATGCACGCCCGGCCATGCACAGGTTACATGGTCGTGCCGAGACTTGTAGTTCTCCATCTATACGGTGCACAGAGCATATCTTACATCACACCATATACTTATTATATATCATATCTTACACTGCAGATACCAAATACTACATCACACTGAATACTGATGTATCATATCCTACATTACAATTATTTATGATATATCATATCTTACATCAAAATGTAGACTTGTATATCATACCTTACATTACACTGTACAGTTATATACTACATCACACTGTATACTAATATATCTTATCCTTCATTACACTATATTTAAAATGTATCATGCCTTACATTATATTGTTATATACAACATTACACTGTATACTAGTATGTCATATACTTCATTACTCTATATTTATTATGTATCATATTATACACTGTGTAGCTATATACCATATACTACATTATAGTGTATACTAATATATCATACTCCACATTCCAACTACATTTCCATATCGTATCTTACATTACACTGCAGACTGAAATATCATACCTTACATCGCACTGTACAGATATTTACTACATCAAATTGTATACAAAAATATCATACCCAACTTCACTCTATATTTATAATGTATCATAATTTACACTGTGTAACTTTATGCCATATACTACATCAAATTGTATACTAAAATATTACATCATACATTAGACTACAGTTATTACTGTATTTATCATATCCTACATTACACAGTATACGTATATATCATACCTTACATTGCACTGTATTGTTATATACTACATCATGCTGTATACTAATATATCATATCATACATTACACAGTATACTTATATATTATACCTTACATTGCACCGTACAGTTATATACTACCGTACATCACACTGTATACTAATATACTGTATCATATCCTTCATTACTCTATATTTGTTATATCATATTATACATTCCATATGTTAAGCTATATATAAGATATATATAAGCTACATTCCATATATTACATCACACTGTATAATAATATATCATACATCATACCACATTACACAGCAGTTATATATCATATCCTACATTACACTATATTATATATATCTTACATTGCACAGTATGCTTATATGTCATAATCTAAGTTACACAATATAATATATCACATCTTACGTCACAATGTATACTTCTATATAATATATTTCATTGCACTATACAGATATATCCTACATCACACTCTATACTTATATCATACTTGTATATCATATCTTACATCACACTGTACAGTTGTTATATATCTTATCCCACATTAAACTATAGATACAATTTGTGAGTTGATACCTTACTTGGCTAAGATTTTTAGCCAATAAAGGTGTGTATAACTGAGGTCTTTACATTATTATTATTTATTTAGTGAGCCACATTACTTCCATGGTGCTGTACATTCAATAAGGGGTTCAAATATATTACATTAAGATGATAAATAGAAATACACAAAACTAAACAGAAATTTACTAATTGTTTTCATGCATTGTGAACCAAACATACCTTGAGAATGCTGTAGCTACACTGATGCAAAAACATATCTTGTTTAATCCCTGATCTAAGTGGTTTTGCTCAATAAAACAATAATAAAATTCAGGATCTTGGGAAAACACATTACACAGAGCTTCCTGAACTGTCTAGACAGGAATAATCAACCTGAGCTGGATGAATCATACACAGGGGCTGGGGATGGTGCAGCAATTGATTACTTCTGCCCGTCAGGGACAACACAATGATTACATCATTCTCTGGAGCAGTGCATAATTAGGATAAGAGGAGATGGGCAGGGGCAGCCACAGGAGAGACAGGGCCTCATTATCATAGTTTTAAAATTGTTTTTTCAGCAAAACCATTCAATTCAGGGATTAAACAAGATATATTTCTGCATCCGTGTTGCCAGAGCATTCTCAAGGTTTGCTTGGTTCACAATGCATGAAAATAAATGGTAGATTTACAAGTGGAAGAAGGACCCTGCCCATTGTGGCTCACAATCTATATGGGAAGGTAGATGAAGACATTAGGTGAGGGAGCAGAGCAGTGGGGTTATTGTGTGGTTTATGTCATCCTAAATAGATGGATTTTAATTCTGTTTAAAGGTTTGGGACCACACAATGCTCTATATATATGATATATAACACTTCACTGTATTGTTGATATATAGAAAGTATAATTAGTATAGTTGATATCCTTACATTACACCACATACATATTATATATGATATCCCACATTATATTGTATACTTACTAGGTTTCATATCCCACATTATACTATAGTCATCTGATATACTAACAAATTATTGTTAGTATACACTCACCGGCCACTTTATTAGGTACACCTGTCCAACTGCTCGTTAACACTTAATTTCTAATCAGCCAATCACATGGCGGCAACTCAGTGCATTTAGGCATGTAGACATGGTCAAGACAATCTCCTGCAGTTCAAACCGAGCATCAGTATGGGGAAGAAAGGTGATTTGAGTGCCTTTGAACGTGGCATGGTTGTTGGTGCCAGAAGGGCTGGTCTGAGTATTTCAGAAACTGCTGATCTACTGGGATTTTCACGCACAACCATCTCTAGGGTTTACAGAGACTGGTCCGAAAAAGAAAAAACATCCAGTGAGCGGCAGTTCTGTGGGCAGAAATGCCTTGTTGAGGTCAGAGGAGAATGGGCAGACTGGTTCGAGATGATAGAAAGGCAACAGTGATGGTTCAGGCTGGTGGTGGTGGTGTCATGGTGTGGGGAATATTTTCTTGGCACTCTTTGGGCCCCTTGGTACCAATTGAGCATCGTTGCAACGCCACAGCCTACCTGCGTATTGTTGCTGACCATGTCCATCCCTTTATGAGCACAATGTACCCAACATCTGATGGCTACTTTCAGCAGGATAATGCGCCATGTCATAAAGCTGGAATCATCTCAGACTGGTTTCTTGAACATGACAATGAGGTCACTGTACTCAAATGGCCTCCACAGTCACCAGATCTCAATCCAATAGAGCATCTTTGGGATGTGGTGGAACGGGAGATTCGCATCATGGATGTGCAGCCGACAAATCTGCGGCAACTGTGTGATGCCATCATGTCAATATGGACCAAAATCTCTGAGGAATGCTTCCAGCACCTTGTTGAATCTATGCCACGAAGAATTGAGGCAGTTCTGAAGGCAAAAGGGGGTCCAACCCGTTACTAGCATGGTGTACCTAATAAAGTGGCCGGGTGAGTGTATATCAGGGGTGCACAACCCACATGCGGCCCGCAGAAGCTTGGCGTGTATTCACCTCTCCTGGGCCTTTCTTGATCCTCTGCACTCTCCTGATGTCATTTGCGCCATTTTCTTGTGGGCTTGGATGTTACAGCTTTCACTGAGCGCCCCAAATGACATGTCTACTTTATTTTTTTGGGTTGGTACGATTACGGGGATACCAAATTTATATAGGTTTTATAATGTTTTCATACATTTACAAAAATTAAAACCACCTGTACAAATTTTTTTTTTATTCTGGCACTAATAACTTTTTTATACTTTGTTGTACGGAGCTGTGGGTCATGTCATTTTTTGCAACATTTGATAATATTTTTTTATTTTTATTTTTACCATTTTTAAGACTCCCTAGGGTACTTTAACCCTAGTTAACTACAGTATTGCAGTATATGGGGATTTTCCTCCTCATTCATTACAATGTGCTATCAGCACATTGTAATGAAGGTGTTAAAACGAAATAGCCTCGGGTCTTCGGAAGACCCGAGGCTACCATGGAGATGGATCGCCGCTCCCCGATGACGTCACGGGCAGCGACGATCCCAGGCAAGATCTTTTTTGAGGCTGCTAGCACCAATCGCGGGTGTTACCGGCAATATGTAGCAAAGACTTACCGGCTATGGAGAGGGCTCAGCCTTTGAGCCCTCTCCATGCAGCGGGACCCGACCGCCGCCGTGATTCTTGGATTCATCTTCTCCATTTACATAAGTAATGGAAATAGTTTTAAATCAGCAAAAATCTCCATCTAATTATCTGCCCATATACCATTTATGTCAAAATTTCAACTCCACTGATCAGCCTATGAGCATTGGAGAAAAAAGAGGATGAAAAATCAGCCTCTATGAGGATAGGGGGCTCACACCTTGGTTAAAAAGGGTTGTGTGCATTCAGAAAATTCTTATATGTATTTGCAGCTCGTTACCAGTGGGTTTTGTCTATAGAGAGGCTGGCGATCACGTCAACAGTGCATGTGCCAGGTACACTGACTGCCTCTGTATACAACAGAGGCCTGAGGTAAAGGGTAGAGCCTCTGCTCAACAGGAGTGTCGGAAAATGTGAGTATGTGCTTTTTATTTTGATGCCCTCCCTGGAGGCATATACCAGAAATTTTCTGAACCCGGAAAACCCCTCCAGGTGTAAATACAGCTGTACCATAAATGCCAGAGTTTTCCTTTCTGCGACTTTGCCAATTAACCCCTAGGGGACACAGCCTATTTTGGCCTTAAGGACGCGGCCCCATTCTTCAAATCTGACCTGTGTCACTATAAGTGGTTATAGCTTTGGAACGCTATGAGATATCCAGGGGATTTTTAGACTGTTTTCTCGTGACACATTGTACTTCAAATTAGTTTAAAAATTTGGATGATATCTTTTGTGTTTAGTTATGAAAAAAAACAAAATTTGGAAAAAAATTGGAAAAATTCTTTATTTTCAACGTTCTAAATTCTCTACTTTTGATGCAGATAGTCATAGCTCCCAAATAAATTCATAACTTACATTTCCCAAATGTCTGCTTTATGTTGGCATGGTTTTTTAAGATTCCACATATTTTACTAGAATGTTATAAGGCTCAGAATTTAGGTATCATTTTTCACATTTTTTGTAAAATCACCAAAACCCGCATTTAGATGGACCTGCTCAACTTCTAATTGACACTGAGAGGCCTAAATAATAGTGAGACTCGTAAATTACCCCATTGTGGAAACTACACACCTCAACGTATGAAAAACCACTTTTAAGAAGTTTGTTAACGCTTTACGTGTTTTATAGGGGTTAAAACAAAATGGAGGTGCAGTCTGCAAATTGTAATATTTTTTCACAATACACTCATTTTGGGTGGAAAATTAAACATTTACAATGGATTAAATGAATAAAGGCTCCACAAAGTTTGTTACCCAATTTCTCCCGAGTACACGGATACTCTATATGTGGTGGTAACCTGCTGTATGGGCGCACGGCCGGGCATAGAAGGGAAGGAGGCGCCATCCGGAGCAGATTTTCTATGTCACATTGTACAGGCTATAATTTTTTTCTTTTTTTTAATGTGGACCTATAGGGGCTTATTTCTTTTGCCACATGAGATGCACTTTTCTGGTACGTAATTTGGGGGAATCTATAGGCTAATTGGTGAGATTTTATTAACTCTTTGTTGGTGGAGGAAATGAAAATCATCACTTTTCAGGAAGATTTTTATGGGTTTTTTTTTTTTGCCCGTTTACCATACCATAAAAATAGTATATTATTTGTATTCTATGGGTCGCCACGATTACAAAAAGACCTCATTTATATAGATTTTTTATTTTTTTCCCATTTTTACTGCATAAAAAGTAATTTGGCAAAAATGTTGTTAATTTTAGCATCACCGTCTTTCATATGCATAACTTTTTTATTTTTTGCCTCACAAATCTGTTTAAGGGCTTATTTTTTGCGAGGAGGATTGTTCTTTTTAGTGGTCTTATTTTAGAGTGCATAACATTTTTTAAATCCCTTTTTAGAGCATTTTTATAGGGTATTAATTGAAAATGATCTTTTTTCTGGAGCTTTTTTTTGTTTTGTTTTTTACGGGGTTCACTTTGCGGATCTAATAACGATTCTGTTTTATTATGCAGATTGTTACGGACGCAGGGATACCAAATATGTGGGGTTTTGTGTATTTTATTCAATTGTACTGAATAAAAACCAATTTGGAGAAAATCTTGTTCATTTTAGCATCACCATCTTTTCATATGCATAACTTTTTTATTTTTTGGCTGACAAATCTGGTTAGGGGCTTATTTTTTGCGAGAAGAGTTGTTCTTTTTAGTGGGCTTATTTTGGAGTGCATAACATTTTTTAAATTACTTTTTAGAGCATTTTTTGATAGGGTATAATTAAAAATTATCTTTTTTCGGAACGTTTTTGCGGTTTTTTTTCTACGGCATGTACCGTGCGGGTCCAGTAACGATTCTGTTTTATTATACAGATTGTTACGGACGCGGCAATACCAAATATGCGGGGTTTTTTGTGTTTTTGTGTTTTTTATACTTTATTAAGTGTTTTTATGGGAAGGTGACATTTTAGGGGCTTATATTTTTATGTATTTATTTTTTATTTATTATAATGTGTAGTGTTAAGTGTTTTTGCATATTTTTACTTATACATACTTGAACTTAAACCAGTGATGCTCTGATCACTGGTTTAAGTTCAATACACTGCTCTACAATACTATTTTATTGTAGAGCAGTGTAAACTGTCTGAGCAAGCTTGCGCATGCTCAGACAGTTTACAGCCAGACCCGGAAGGGGTCTGGCTGCCATGGAGACCGGGCAGCTCCGGGGCACATGCCAGTCCTCGGAGCTGCCCAGGGATGGATCGGATCCCCCGGTAAGCGGCACGGGGGATCCGATCCACAACGCAAACACCCTTACACGCCGCGGTCATGTTTGACCGCGGCGTGTAAGGGGTTAATACCCGCGATCGGAGCCGGCTCCGATCGCGGGTGTTAGCGCAGGCTGTCAGCTGTACTAGACAGCTGACAGCCGCTGCTTCTGGTACCGGCTCCGTTCGTGAGCCGGTGCCAGAAGCAGGACGTTATAGAACGTCCCCGTGCGCTAAGCATCTAGCCCCGGGGACGTACTATAACGTCCTGGTGCGCCTAGGGGTTAAGGCCGCCTTGCAGGCATGTGGAGACTTACAGCCATTGATGCTCCACAGGGTGATTGTGGGAAATATGCAAATAAGATCCAGGATTGGAAAAAGAAAACATTGCCTCTTAAAGCGCAACCAGGGCCTCCTAACTTTGCCCATAAGAGGGCCCCCGCTTACCAATGTTGGATTATAGTGTGGGTGATTCAAATCAGGCACAATCAGTCATGGCCGACCAAATCGCCTACTGAATGTGCAGGGTTAAATCCGGTCTGGCGTCCCAACTTTTCTGAACCAGGTGTTAAACAGCAGCCGCTTCAGAGAAATGGGTGGTAGCCGAGTGTCCATGGCAGAGCGAGGGAACAATATGCTTCCTGCTCTGCCATAGACTGAGGAGCGCGGTCAGCTCCCTGGCACAGGCAGTTGACCTGATGGAAGAGGAGGAGGTAGCGCTGTGCATTGGGGAACTGGAGAAGGTGAGAAAAACGTTATTATTTTACTGGGGGTTGGCTGTATATATTCGATACTGGGTACCCGTTGTATTCATTCTTGGGGAGCTGGCTGTATCCATTACTGGTGTGCTGGCTTCATCCATTGCTGTATTGCATTCAGTGGGGGCTTCCAGCAGATTTTGTCTGTATTCATTACTGGGGAGCTGGCTGCATCCAATGCTGTATTACATTCTACGGGGGCTTCCAGCAGATTTTGCGCCCAGGGTCCAACAATCTTAAAGGAAACCTACCATTTCAAATGGTAGGTATAAGCTGTAAACACCGAGCACCAGCTCAGGGTGAGCTGGTGCCGGTGCTTAGTGTCGTTAGTGTTAAAACCGCGGTATCGCGGTTTTAACACTTTTTAAACTTTATAGCATAAACTGCTTCGGCGCTGCGTGCGCACGATCGTGCGCGCGCCTACATAGGAAATGCCGCAGGCGTTGCGCGCGCACGGTCGCGCGCAGCGCCGAAGCGGCTTCTGCTATAAAGTTTAAAAAGTGTTAAAACCGCGATACCGCGGTTTTAACACTAACGAAACTAAGCACCGGCACCAGCTCACCCTGAGCTGGTGCTCGGTGTTTACAGCTTAAACCTACCATTTGAAATGGTAGGTTTCCTTTAAACTGTCCTTACTGTCGCCACATAAAACTTTATTTCACATTACCTGGATCCCTGCCAGTAGCTTGTGGTGTGTCCTGGAAGGGGGGAGGGCAGCTGCAGCCTGTGTCTCAGTCTCCTCATGCATTCTTCCTCACCTCCACACTGAGCTGGATGAGTTTGGAGGAAATGACTAAGTGGTCTGTTAAAAAAAAATCTGTTCTGTTTTTTTCATGTGTATAGATCTAGGATGTCCATAGGACTTATGTGCCGGTGTTTTATCTTTTACTTATGTTAAACCAGCCATTTTTTTTTAAACATAACAAAACAGCTATCAAGAGGGAAAGAAAACAGATATGTTTTTAACAGACTCGCAATCAAGCTGTATGAATAAGCCCTAACATCGGGTTGAGTAGTAACATCATGTGGTCAGCCACTTTTTGGTTTATTAACACTACCACTTTTTAAAAATACCACTATTGGCCTGTTTTCATCAGCGTTTCTGCTTCCATCTTACAGTTTCCATTAAAAGCAAAAAAAAACGGATTGTTTGGACAGATACATTAATAGCGAAGTGCCAATTTTTTTTAATGGTATTCTTTAAAAAAACGGAATATTTTGCTTTCCTTCAGTGTCAGTTAGTTTCCGTTTTTTTTTTTCATTATTTAAAGGGCACCTACCACCACAAATCTACCTATAAAGGTAGATCGGGTGGTAGGTGGATAAATGGGACATGAGGATAGCCCTTTTAAGGGCTAATCCTCACGTCCCCGCAATTTTTTGGTAACTTTTATGAATCGTTTATGCTAATTTTATTATGCGGCTACTGGGGCATGGAGTAGCCACATCTGAGGTTACACGAGGCGGCTACTCCACGCCCCGGTAGCCACTTTACCCCTCCCACTCACCATCTTCAGCGTGCAGCTGCTCGTAGCTGCGCGCCCTCGTCCCACGATCCTGCAGTCTGCGCATGCGCAGAACAGCAGGCCCGCGCCTGTGCAGCCCCGGCTTCGGAGCAGTGACCGCGCAGGGGCGGGCCTGCTGTTCTGCGCATGCACAGACTGCCGGATCGTCGGACGAGGGCGCGCAGCTACGAGCAGCTGCGCACCGAAGATGGTGAGTAGGAGGAGAAAATAGGCTACCTGGCTGTGGAGTAGCCGTCTCGTGTAACCTCAGATGCGGCTACTCCACGCCCCAGTAGCCGCATAATAAAATTAGCATAAACGATTCATAAAAGTTACCAAAAAATTGCGGGGACATGAGGATTAGCTATCCTCACGTCCCATTGATCCACCTACCACCCGATCTACCTTTATAGGTAGATTTGTGGTGGTAGGTTCCCTTTAATAGTCCTCCGTTTATTTATTTATTTATTTATTTCTCTGCTTTGGCCACTAGAGGTCGCAATGAAGCTCTGAAATGTAAAATCAGAGTATGAAAAAACAGAGTTATAACTTATAGAAATTAAGAACATCTATTTTACAAAGAAAGCAATGTAAAAGTTATGACGGACAGGAGTTTTCCATGAGCCTTCTGTTACTCCTGAAAAAAAAAAATTCTCTGCAGTTTGCTTCCAACTATCACATAGCAGAAAGCCTAATGGAAGATGTTTAATAATTCCTTTTATTTGTATAGCGCACACAGATTCTGCAGCACTGCAGTTTGCCAAATCGGTCCCTGTCCCCATAAGGCTCACAATCAAATCAACTTACTAGTATGTTTTGGAGTGTGGGAGGAAACCCAAGTAAACAGGGAGAGAACATACAAACTCTTTGCAGATATTCTCCTGGATGGGACTTGAACCCAGGACCCCAGCACTGCAAGACGTTAGTGCTCACCACTGAGCCACCCATGTGATGTTAAAATGGATATTAATAGACGCCATTGCAATCAGTGGGAGAAAAGGAAACGGCAACTGCACAACGGAGGCAAAAACACAGATGGGAACCTGAGATGTTAGTGAGATATGAAGGTGATAACAGAATGTGATGAACTGAATTGTTACAGCAGTGGGCTCCAATTATAGTACCACACTGCATTCAGCCAGCCATAACAAGGGGCTGAATGATATACACCAGGGGCAATGAGACTTAATCAAACACCTGGGTTCATAATTAATAGCCGGGGCACAATACCATTGTCTATATATTGTAATTATAGTAATTTGCTCAAGTCCCTCCAGCTACAGCGTTTTTATGAACTGTCTAGATATTTACAGATGGTTGGCAAACCTGCAGAGAGGATTGCCACAGACACAGAGACACAGCTTAGGAAGTGTGAGTGCAGAGTACGGTGGAAGAGAAGAAACCATGGCTACTAGTGCCACCTGCCGAGTTACTGAAGGGCTAAGAATAGGAGGAGGGTGATAGTAGCACTCAGCTCAGGGACCCCAGAACCTCAGAATTCAGATGTGTGAATAACAATGTAGAATAAAAATGGATCTTAATTCTGATATTTCATGTTATTACATGATGACATGTATACTTTTACATTAGCATACCCCCCAACTTTTGCGTAAGAGAAAGAGGAACAAAAAGTCCATCCCCCTTTTTTCTAAACTTTGCCCATTGCCCCACCCGCAAGCATAGTATAATATCAACCTTAATGACCCCCACATAATTAATATCACAGCTTTATTAAATATATTTTAAAAGCACACAAAATTTCATCAAAGAGGTTCAGGGAGAGTAGCAAAAAAGGACAATCCAGGCAGTGTGTCCAAAAAACCGGAGAGTCACAAAAGCACTGTGTGTACACCTTTAAGTGTACTTGGATAAGCATCCAATGGAAATATAACATTATCAGTTGAAAGGAAACACGGAACCCCAGTAAGAGAACCAAAATGCAATGTATCAAATCGTTATTGTGACTCTACCTTTTTTTTGGACACGCTGCCTGGATTGTCCTTTTTTGCAACTTTATGTGCTTTAAAATATATGTAATAAAGCTGCGATTTTGAGAGTTGTGGACAGTTTCTCTGGTCATTGGGCCATGGGTGCCTGATAATTTTCCGCATGTTGTTTTTTTTTGTTTCTTGATAGGTATACATGGCCCTCACATAGTATAATGCCCCCTTACTGTGGCCAGCCCCCTTATGGACCCATATAATACCCCCTTATGCAACTCTACAACATATAACAATAATAATAATAATTCTTTATTTATATAGTGCACACAGATTACACAGTGCTTGCACAATGCATGTCAAATCAGTCCCTGTCCCCAGTGGGGCTCACAATCTAATCAGCCTACCAGTATTTTTGAAGTGTGGGAGGACCCGGAGGAAACCCACACAAACACGGAGAGAACATATAAACTCTTGGCAGATGTTCATTTGGGTGGGATTTGAACCCAGGACCCCCAGCGCTGCAAAGCAGAAGTGCTACTCACTCAGCCACCGTGCCGACCCCTCTTTAAAGGACACCTGTCATCAGGTCTGTGTCACTTGTGCTGTCACCTCTACCTGTTGGAGCAGCTCACAAGGATCCCATCCCAGCCTTTATCTAGTTATTTCATACATTATTCATTGTAAAATCATCTATTCTTTATCATGTAAATGAGGCTGGTCACATGGTCAGAGGCAGTGATGTCACCCCTGTTACCCCTCCCCTCTCCTCCCCCTGCTCATGTCTGTGTGTAATGTATAGTAAAGCATTGCTAGTGTCTGTGCTGCATCTGCTGACATGCTGCATCCTCCTAATACACATGTGAGAGACACAGACATCAGCTACACATGAATCTGACATGTTCTGCTGTAACATGGCTGCATGAAGCTGCTGTATCTCTCCTAAACACACACACATATGCACACACAGGCTGCAGGGGGCGTGGCCACCAGCACCAAGAAGCACATCATTATACAGCTTCACATCATTATACAGGCTGTCAGTCATGCACTGGGGGTGTGGCTGTGCCTCCCACTCATGAATAGAGTGGACAGCTTGAATATGCTAATGCTTCATTGGACATTTCACAGGTCATTTGCATACAGCTTTAGGACCTCATTGCTTAGGTTTACAGGCATGTAGAGGGACAATGAAGGGATAGAGGCAATGCTCTCTAATGGCAGTTTATGAAAATATATTTAGTTTAGGGGGGTTATTTTGCATGACGGGTTCTCTTTAAAGGGGTATTCCAGGAATAAGCATAATTTATATAGAAATGGGTCATTAAAATACTAGCTAATATGTAATTAGTTGTTATTTATAATTTTGCTCCACTTAGCAGAAAATGCTGGTGACATAGACTGTAATGAAGAATTAAAATGCTACCGGCCCTTTAATTAGTCCGTTAATTTCCTCTGCACGGTCTGTTGCGGGAGGGGGAACAATATGAGTGTGAAATGAGGGGAGCCACAATATAAGGGGGACATGAGGGAGGCACATATTGTTTTTCATAAGAGGGCCTGCTTTATGTTGAACAATAAGGTCATGTTCATGAGATGCGACAGAATTTTGCTTTGAAACACATTTCAAGTTTGGACATCTGGATTAAATTCCCCCTCAATGCAGATGTATGTTAGTTATACACACATCTGTGCTCAGGGATGTGTTCTGGATGCACTAGAAATGTGTTTCAAAATTCAATTCTGTTGCATCTTGTGAACACGGCCTTATGCAGGGTTGGCATTGCAAACACAATGGAAAAACCCCAAATCAAAACACATCCATGTTTTTAACATCTTTAACCCCTTAGTGACCGCCCATACGGATTTCTCCGTCGGTCACTAAGGTGCCTTAGGCTAGGCCGACAGGTTTATAGCCATTAAGCCTTAGACTCCATTAGGTCCCCAGGTCTGCAATCAGCATCTGCCTGCTTGGTCTAGCCAGGAGCTGGATTGAGTAGCTGTATAGGCTGACACTTCTAATGCACTACAATACATGGCTATTGCAGTGCATTCGTATGAACTAGTGATCACTAGTTCATATGATAGTATTTTTAAAATAAAAAAGTAAAAATAAAAAATAAATAAAAATTAAGAATAAAATTCATCAAAATGTCCCAAAATTCTCTGGGATAAAAGTTTGTTGTACCTGAGGCCATGTTCACACATCAGAATTTTGGTTGCGTTTGGAAATCCAATCCAAAGGCTCCAGCCAAACTACTCAGCACGGGATTAACCAAGATATGATCCTGCATCAGTGTACCTACAGCATTCTCAAGGTATGTTTGCTTCATAATGCATCAAAGCAAATGGTAGGTTTCCTTTAATAATGAAAAATCCAAAAACACAATCCAATTGCCAAATAAAAAAATGTAATGTTTAAGAAATCTGTAACAACCTGTTCCATAACATTGGAAAAGTATTAACTCCTTCCCGCTCAGTGACTTAGCGCTCAGCGGCGGATATATACGCCGCTGAGATGATGCCGGCTCAGCTCTGGATCTGAGCCAAACCAGCATCGGCAAACAGTGTAACCTGTTAAATGCTGCGGTCAGAGAGACCACGGCATCTAACATGCCTCTGGGGGGTCTTTCCCCCACGATCGCCCCCCCCCCCCCCCCGAACCATTTTCGGGGGGCACCGATCGCTGCTATGGTATCTCTGGGGCAGGCACTGTCAGTAAAATGGTGTCTGCATGTGCATAGGCTGACACTGCTAATACCCTGTAATACATCAGTAGTGCAGAGAACTATCATCAACAAGCAATCAGATGATTGCTTGTTCAAGTCCCATGGTGGAAAAAGTAAAAAAAAAATGTTTTCAATAAAAAATAAAGTAATGAATCAATAAAAATGCCCATAAGCCCCATAACAGATAAAGAGACATATAACCCTAAAAAAGTCTAAATTATAACAAAAACCCCACATATATAGTATCACTGCATCTGTAACAACCCGTAGAATAAAAGTAAATCATTATTGAACCCATATGATGAACGCTGTTAAAAAAAACCTGTTAAAAACCCACCAAACATTATCATTTATACCTATTCAATCTTAAAAAAAAATGCACTAAAAAGTGATCAAAAAAACACATGTACTCCAGAATGATACTGGTGCAAAGTACAACATGTCCCGCAAAAAAAAAGCCATCAAACAGCTCCATAGCCAAAAAAGTAACAATGTTATGCCACTTAGAAGACGGAAATACAAAAATGATAGATTTTTCCCCACATTAGGGTTTTATGTGACAAATTTAGTAAAATGTAAAAAAATATATTCAAGTCTGGTATCCCCGTGACTGTATCGACCCATAGAATAAAGATAACATTATTTTTAGGTTAAACGGTGAAAAAAAAAGTCAAAAATCCAGTACAGAATTGATGCTTTTCTACTCCTGCCCTCAAAAACGAGTTCCTAAATTTTCAACAATAGGTGATACCAACCCCAAAATTGTAACACTGGAAAAAGCATCTTATCCCGCAAAAGAAAATGCCGTCACATGGCCCCAATAACGAAAAAGTGAAAATGTTATAGCCTAGAAAAGGGGGCAATGAGGAAAGTAAAATCCTGGCAGCTGCAGGGCGCTCCTTCCCTTCTGTGCCTTGCCGTGCGCCACATGTGGGGGGTCTCTGCACTCGGGAGAAATTGCAGAACAAATTGTATGGTGGGTTTTCTCTTTTTATGTTTTGGAAATGTGTAAATTTTAGGGCTAAATGAACGTATAACCGGCACAATTTGACCATTCTAAATTTCACCACCATTTTGATTCAATTACAATGAAGATCTCAAGGGGTTAACAATCTTCCTAAAAGCTGTTTCTGATAGTTTGAAGGGTGCAGATTTGAAAACAGGTTGCTTATATAGGAGGTTTTTGATGCTAAATATGTAAAATTTCATTCAAAACAGTATTTATCCCCAAAATGGATTGCCATTTTAGAATTTCGAAAATGGCAAATTTTTCAAAAAATTCATCATTTTTTCTTTTTTTGGTAAATAAAAGCAAAACTTATCATCCAACATTTACCACTAAAATGAAGTACAACCAACAAATATAAAACAATCCAACTTTTAACAGTTAAAATATACATGCAACACCCTGGTCAATACAATGGCAAGGGAGTAGTTGCGAACAGGTGCCTTCTCCAGGTTAGAAGCTGACAGAGGGAGTTGCGAACCCTCCAGGAAGGTTCCAGACCCTGGACATTAGGTATTAGCAGCTGTAGATTCTGCCTGTGCAGGCAAGGGTAAAGTATATGTGAATTGCCATCCAATTGTATTACCCTATGTAAGCTGGAGTGTGATTGGAGAGTTAGCCACCACCTGACCTGGTTAACAAAACCCCTGGAGAGGGAGGGGCTAGCTCTTAGGTACCCGGTCTTACCACAAGAGCACATGCTCTTGGAACCTAGCTCTCTTGCAGAGCATACCTTCCAGAACACACTGAGTGAAGAGAGACATTGTCCGTGCACCATCAGCACTGACACATAGAAAAACCCAGATCTCATAGCTGCAGCATCCACAGATTGGACACAGCTACATCCCATACTTTATCTACTACCAGGCTGGTGCATAATTCCTAAATACACTCTCCGTGACCACTCCAGTAATCCGGAATCTGTTCCAAAATCGTTTAGACCGTTGCCTGCTGTTCCAATAAAGAACCATGAGTTATTTTGCCCAACGTTGCCTCCGCCTGATCCTGTATCATCACCACTGGATCCCCATCCTTTACCCAGGTACATATCTTATAAACACGAATGGGTTGCCCCAGGGAGATCCAGTACTTCAGCCTCTCCCTCCATATTTCTTGCACACACCACCTGCTGGAGACCTGCCAGGCTGTAGGACAGCCCTCTGGTCCCCATACCAAGCACTGTGACATCAGTGTGCCTAGTCTGCAACCTCCAGCTACTCCAGTATTCTGGGCCCCGGTAGTCTAGGCCCTGTTGGGGGATGTTGCATAGAGTTTGGGATATACTTGCCGTATAAGACTACACCTCTTCCAATGCACATATGGTAAAAAAACAAACTGATTTGATTAAAACCTGTACAAAAAAAATCTTCATCATTTCGCCACCTTTTGGCACTAATAAGTTTTCTTCATACCTAGGTTGTCTGATTGATCCTACCATATACTGCAATACTACAGTATATGGCTGCATAGGGGAATTTTACTGATCATTTATCAAAATGACAATAACAAATGGCCAGAAAACATACAGCCTTGGATCTTACAAAGACCAGAGGCTGTCCTGGAAATGGAGGAGCCTATGTGACGTCGGCTTTTTTATCAGCTTTGCCAGCGGCTTTACCGCCGCTGGCAAAGCTGCGTGTAAGGGTTAACAGGATGGTGTTTGCAGCAGGGGTGTGTGCTTTCTAAGGGTGCAAAAGAATTTCGGGGGGTTAAAAAGTAATCTTTTACGCCAAAAAAAAACGGTATACTGTACATACTCAAGTATAAGCTGAGGCCCCTAATTTTACCACAAAAAACTTACTGAATCGAGTGTAAGCTTAGGGTGGGAAATGTTGCTGCTGGTATTTTTTTATTTTTAAGTGATACTAGTAAAATTGCAGGCGCCAGTAGGTTAAATGTTGTTGAAAAACGTAGAAAAAATGGCCAACAAAAACAATATTGTTTTTTTTTTATTGAGACTTGTCAACAATAACTCAGCAACCAAGCTAAAACACAAGAGTTAGAATCCTTCAAAACTGGATTCCTTCTCATCTGTATGTCCAAACAGAGCTCCAGCATTACACCCTAGACATTACACTAGATAAAGACCCAGTAGCGTTTCTCTTGGGACTGCCTCCGTTAGGACTAGGGAAACCTCGGACTAGGTTATTGAGCGCAGAAAAAACTCTAGTTCCGTTATTTTGGAAGAAGTCAACTCCCCTTACTCTATCAGATTTATGTACACGTGTGCGGCACATGCAGACATTGGAATGTATGACTGCCTCATTACATGAAAAGACGGACCAGTTCTGTACGATCTGGGCCTCTTGGGATGCTATGGAAGACAATCTTCCTTAGTGAAATAAACCTCACTTCACTGCGGAGACGTAGGAGACACACGTAGGAGATACATGGGTAGTTTCTTTTCTTTCTTTTTTCATATACACTAGTATTCCTCCGGGAATGTTTATGTTTATTCTTCTTTAAATCCTAAATGCTGATTCTTAGATGTGAAGTTTCCATGCAGGGTAATGATATGGAATTGGGATTCTATATGGTCCCTGTTCATTCTTTTCCTTGATAACAACAAGCTGTTTGTTGGACCAATATACAGTATTGTCTACCTGCTGTATATGTTCTGCTACTTATTGTGAAGGTCCTTTAGCAGTGATGGCGAACCTTTTGGAGACAGAGTGCCCAAACTACAACCAATACCCATTTATATGTCACAAAGTGCCAACATGACAATTTAAGTAGTAACTTATGGATCCCTGCTGTATCACAGGTTTCCAATCATATTGGTGTCCTGAGTTCAACAATACAATAGAAAGATGATGGAGAAATTTGGATTGTAGCTTCCTTCCAGGGTCCCCTGAAGAGAATCAGGGGACTCAGGGCAGGAGCTCCAACGACAACTCATATCTATCCACACCTTCTCACTCCTCCTTTAGTGCTGGCAGCCAAGGATATTTCTTTAAAATGACGTTGAGCATGGCGCATCCTGGGCTCTATTGGACCACAGGAGGAAGCCCTAAGTCCTGTCTGGCAAACTCTCTGTTGGGATGAAGGCCTGGGTGCCGACATAAAGGGCTCTGAGTGCCATCTCTGGCACCAGTGCCATAGGTTCGCCACCACTGTCCTATAGGAACCTATTGCAAATACAATGTACACTTTTCATGACTATATTGACTTGTTGTACTATTTGTTACTCCTGTGAAACTTTAAACTATTCAATAAAATTTAAGTTGGAAAAAAAAATGTCTGGCAGCAGCCCCCACTCAATAAAATAAAAAGCAGCAGCCTCCACTCAATAGAATAATCAGCAGCAGCCTCCCCTTAATAATAGATTATAAATATTCAGTCACAGGTTAGAATGAAAAAATAAGAGCAATACTTACCTTCCTATACTCCCTGCAGTAGTGCGGACATAGGCACTTATTAAGCACTCTTCTCGTGCACACTAAATGATGTCACATAGTGTGTGCGGGCTCAGCGCACAGACATGCCTCTGCCCGTGCACTCTAATAATCATTGCATGTCTTACATGTGACAGTGCGGAGTGAAAAGGAGAGAGGTGGGTCACTGCTGGGCATATGTACACACCGTGACAGTCAATGATGCCACTGCTGCAGGATGTAATGTACTCAATTATTATCCAATCTTCATATGGAATTTTGGGCAGTCATCTGTATGAAGACCTGACATGACCCTGACATGTGTATAAGCCGAGTGGGGATCCAAAAATAAGCTAAAAACTCAGCTTATACACAACTATATATGGTATGCTATCTAATAACAACTGCACAACAACTGTGGAAAAGTAAAATGTAAGTCACCAAAAGTCAATTAGTACTTTTTACGGACAGAAAGCAAATATAAAAATAAAGTTAAAAAGAAAAAATACATAAAAATATACCCCATAAATGTGTTTGCCCCATGATTTACTAACGTTATCCTAAACGACACTCCTCATTCTACAATTAAGATCCGCAAAGGTTCAAATGAGTTTGAAGTACCCTCTTAAGATTCTGAAATAAAGTGATTCCAAAGTAGATTACAACCAAGTTGGTGTGGAGGGAAGGGGGGATGAGACTCAACTTTTTTCCTTGTTGCTATATCAACCAGTAAAATTAAAACGGACAGGTAATATATGTAAATTAGTCTTAAAGGGGTAATCCCACAAAGAAAAGTTTTTTATATGTACTAACGATCACAAAGTAGCACATTCTCTAAATCACAGTTATTGCAACACCCCTGCCAATGCGCACTCTACATGTTAGGAGCTGTTAGGGAGACTAATCACCTCTCTAGGAGGTTTCTAAATACTGGAGAACCTTGTAATTGCAGCTGTAGCCACTGCCTGGTAAGGCAAGCGTTAACACTGTGATATGTTGCTACTCAATAAAAATCTCTATACTATTGTAAAGCAAGCTGTAAGTTGATTGGAGAGTGCTACTACCTGACCGAGGGAGTATAAAATCCCCTGTTGGGCAGGAGCACATGGTCCTGAATTGTAATCAGTAGAGCACACAGCAGATACAGTGGGCTCCCTGCCCAACTGCTATCCAGACCCACTAGCAGGAAGAAGAGGTACATCAGGCCATTGCCTGATACCTTAGGGAAAGTTAGGAGACTTAAGCGCCAGAACAAAGGTCCACCATCTGGACTTGGTTCCATCTCTAGCAGCCCAGCCTGAAGTTATTAGTGGGCAGTGAACAACCTTCTTGCAGACCAGCTATCTCCCACCAGCTCACAGAATCTGCTGCTACTGTTTGGGCATTGCCTGCTGTTTGAGGTTGAATAAAGAACTGTAAGTTGATTTGCACAACATGCCTCAGTGCATCCCTGGAACAGGCTGTATCACCACCATGGGCTCCCCAACCTCCATCATCCATGGACTCCTACATACACCTAAGGGTTTGCCCCAGAGAGAAACCTATTACATCAGCCTCTCCCCCCATATTTCTTGCACACACCACCTGCTCAAGACTTGCCAGGCTGTAGGCCCATCCTCTGGTCCCAATACCAAGCACCATAACCATAGCGTGCCTAAAGCTGCATAAGCCAGCCACTCCGGTATTCTGGGCCCTGGCTGCCTACTGAAGAAAGGCCAGGCCCCAGTGGGGGATGTTGTATTATTAACAAAAATAAAACATTTCACAGCTATAAGTCCAACCTCTCTCTATCAGTCCTGCTGTACACAACTTAAATTTCCCCTAGACATGACCCTGTAACTTCTGACTTAGGGTCGGTTGATTGCCTTCTTAGATTTCTGTGTGACGCCATGCTGCTAAGATATATGTCGCTCTCTGCACTGTACCTCCGCCCCCCTGCAGTACAGCACGGAGCTCACTCTGACACTCACTGACTTCCTGCCAACAAACGCATTGGGAGCAGAGAGAAGCTGCAAACTACAAACGGATAAGTTTTCTTGGGGAAGGGAAGGGGGGCAGACACATGTCTGTGAGAACAGAGATGTAGCGGAGCTGACAGTGTAAAAGTCTGTCAGCCTCTGTGTTATAGGCATCTCATGTATCTCTGATCTGTCTCATCTCTTTTTCTATGTGTCAGTGTGTTAGTACAATGTAAGAAGCCAGGTGCAAGTGTATATACACCTGTACCCTGATAATCTAACCACATTTTCACCTCACAGAACTAGATGGATCATAATGTGTCTGCTTAGAGAGGCCCCGCCCATACTCTGGACTTTTTCCCCTAAACAGCCTAGGGAGTGATAAGGGGTAAAGGAGCAATAAAACTGAGTAAAATTGTAAATTAAGGGGTTAAAATGAACTTTATTATGTAAACATCACTAGGTGATTGATATTTGAGAATTTTTTTTCGTGGCAACGCCCATTAAGGGCTCAGGGGGGGTTACTAGAGCTCCAACTATACAGCCCCCACGATACATCTAACCCATCCTCTGCCCTTCCCAGTTCTAGGAGCAGCCAGCAGGTCGGGAGGGGGATGAGGAGGCAGTGAGTGGGTTAGGGCCAGTTCCCATTTGCATTTTGGCTTCTGTTTTTTTAAAGGAATCCTACCACTTTAAAATTAGCCTTCTGACCCACAAATACCTTGCAACAGCTCAGGATGAGCTGATGCCGGACCATATCTTGAATAGAAGCAGAAACCGCTGTATTCCTGGAAAAAGTGTTTGTATAGGTATATATTCAAATCCACCTTCGGCGCACCACGATATTGGTGTTCACTCCATGCGCACGACCGTTTATCGCGCCAGCGTCGCTCCCGTCTACAATTCTGTGAGCATACTGTCTTCTCTCCGAAGCCTCGCGATACTACAAGGCTTCAGCGGTCGTTTGCGACAAAAGGTGTTGGTGCAGCTGCGCGAATGTGCCCGAGAGCTCGGTGACGTCACTGGCTCTCCGGCACGACAGAATTATGCGCACGAACGGTAGTGTGCATGTATATATCTGAGCTGTTGCGAGATTTAAAAAAATGTTTCTCTATAATGAATTAACCGCATGGTCAGTTGTGAATTGTCTCTTTGGTTATTCTCTGTTCTGAGCTGCACCTCACCATGAACTATTTGTTACAAGAAAAGACTTGTACTTCCTACCACACGGATCCACACACTCTTTAAACATTGTCTGGATCTATGAGCAAGTAGATACCTGTCATGTGAGAATCAGGTAGATTAAACAATATACTACTGTGGTAAGCTTTCAGACAATAAACGTGAGATTACCATTAGGCAGGAAAAAACATCACATAGAGAGCTGCATTTAGAAATATAGACACTAAAAACAACTAAAAATTTTATTATAAGGTGTTTCATATTTCTATCTAATGTATAAAGCTGAGTGTACTGTATGTATGTCTGCTAAAAGAATATGTACCGTCAGGTTTGCAATCACCAAATTTTGCACAGCCGCTCTCTGTGACTCAGGGAACGTCAATTGTCATCCCATGCTTTCCAAAAAACACTTATTAACCACCATCAGGGCCGATTCTGGCCTTTTTGCTGCCTGAGGCGAAAATTTAAATGCTGCCCCCCCCCCCCCATTTCTCAGCACCCTACTTCCGATCCTTTTCTCACTGAAATTGCAAGGAAATCTTTAAAAAGTATCTACAACCTGATCTGAATATGCCCATGACATTAACAACAATTGATAACATACTCACACAGCGCTACCAGATCACTAGCACTATACACGCTGGTGCTGGTGACATATACTGACAGAAATCCCTAACAGTATATACAGCCAAAACCCTCTATAGATCGTATATTCTGCCAGAACCCTTTGCAGATAGTATACACAGCCAGAACCCCCTCAGTAGATAGTATACACAGCCAGAACCCTCCATAAATAGCATATATAGCCAGATCACCACCAATAGATAGTGTATACAGCCAGACCACCAAACATAGATAGTATATACAGCCAGACCACCACCCATAGACACTATATGCAGCCAGACCACCACCCATAGATAGTATATAAAACAGAGCACCATCCATAGATAGCAAATACTGTCAAAACACCACCTACAGATAGTATATACAGCCTGAACACCACCTACAGATAGTATATACAGCCTGAACACCACCTACAGATAGTATATACAGCCAAACTATCCCCCATAGATGGTATATACAGCCAGACTTGTGGACAACTCAAATAGAAGAGAAGCTTTTGGCACTCGTTGCAGCTAGTGATTTGGTTTAATCCTTGGTTAAAATTTCAAAAATCTTTATTAGGGTATCAAAAAGTTAAAAGATCAAATTCATCAGAATGAAATACAAGCAATCTCATCCTGATGAATTTGATCTTTTAACTATTTGATACCCTAATAAAGATTTTGGATTTTAACTACTGACTAAACCAGCCTGCTGCAGCCAGTAAGTAAGTAGGCAGTGAAGTCCAGTGGAGTAACAAGACCCCAGTGGGCCCTGGTGCGAACTTAGAATCAGGTCCCCCATATACCTAAACCCTTGCTGCCAGTTATCACATTATTCTTCAGATTAAACATATCCCATATATATACACTCCACAGGCACTATATATGCATAACATGCATAAATAATCACAGCACTATATCTATGAACACACACATACACACACACATATATATATATATATATATATATATATATATATATACCCACACCATATTATAAGTAACTCAAATATAGGTGGACATACATATATATATATATACCCCCACATTTCTACATAGTGCCAAACAATGTATTGCACACCAGGGCTGCCATAAGGGAGATATAGATATCACTTACTGTATAAATCAGATGTAGCTCCGACTTTCTACCTTCATCTTGGTGGCTCCTTACAGATGACAATTCTTCTCCATCAGTTACACAATTTTGATAATTTCTCTCGCTGTGACTTCTCCCTGCAAAATTCAACACAAGACGTTTTCAGCCCTGGGCAGCACATCTCAAACTGCATCCCTAAAAACACCACAGTCACAGTATAATGTCACATAAAGACGCTAGATAAAATAGCCACCAGCACCCAGTGTCTTCAACTTAAATAATAAAAAAACAGCAGGTGCTCGTAACTGATCGCATGCGCTTGAATGGAAACGCATGTGGTTGGGTCAAATAACACCCACTGAGATTTACCGTAACGCCATGTGTGAATGCAGCCTTATATTCCTTATATATACTATATCCCTCATAGGCACCTGCAGCACCTCTTATACATGCTCACTACTGTCACCTTTGATAGCTATGAGGTATCCCAGTACATGTTATTGATCAACTTGCTATAGGTAATGTCAGATGTACAGAGAACTGGAAGAAGTTATATTCAGACAGATTACAGCCATCTAGGAGAAATGATCAGCACAGTGTGTACTGGGCTCTGTCTCTATGTAAGGGTCTTGTGATTTATGGTCTTCAGTGACAGCTTCTAACCTCTGCTCAGTGGTGTCACAGGTCTCTGGTGCTCACCTCCTCCTCCCTGCAGCCTCGTCCTTCATGACATGGAGTCCGCTGGCAGAGGCAGACTGCAGTCAGTACCGGTCCCAGCTCTGTGCACCCTTCCCCCACAGATAGTGGCAGCAGCCAGAGGAGCCAGGACCCTGCACATCACTACTACACTAGGCTCATAGAGCTCCAGTCACTCTGGAACTTGGTCTCTGGACATGTCTATCCTGCAACAGCAGGATTGCTCTGTAATTGGGGCACAGTGCTCCTCCTGGGTTGGGAAAAGTCTAGGTGTGAGACTTTTTTCATAGAGTATGCAGAGGAGTTATCATGATTTCTGCTCTAGCATTCTAAGGGTTAACAAAGCAGCAGCGGGCTGTGTCTGCCACACTGAAGGTGCCTACTTTGTTAACCCTTAGAACACCAGGGCACAGCTCACTTGTTGGTGTACTGGCCCTGATGCTTGTATATTGGGGTGCAGGTAGATGGAATGTGCTGAAGTACATTACCACACTTATGACTCGCTCCTCTCTGCTCCTATCTGCAGAGCTCATCTGCAGTCCTCTCTGTGCTGCTCCACTCTGCTCCATTCTACTTCACTCTGCTCTGCTCCGTTCTTCCTCTCTCCACTCTGCTCCTCTTTGCAGCGCTCCTCTTCTCCTCTCTGCTCCATTCTTCCTCTCTCCACTCTGCTCCTCTCTGCAGCGCTCCTCTTCTCCTCTCTGCTCCGTTCCTCCTCTTCTCCTCTATGCTCCGTTCCTCCTCTCTCCACTCTGCTCCTCTCTGCAGCGCTCCTCTTCTCCTCTATGCTCCGTTCCTCCTCTCTCCACTCTGCTTCTCTCTGCAGCGCTCCTCTTCTCCTCTATGCTCCGTTCTTCCTCAATTCTCTCTGCTCCTCTCTGCAGCGCTCCTCTTCTCTCTGCTCCATTCTTCCTCACTTCTCTCTGCTCCGGACCGCCTTCACTCACCGCTCATTTCTTTACAGCTCCTCGCCAGTACCCACTGCACTGCTCCTCTCCGCTCCCATTTCACACTACTTCCGCAGCTGACAGGAAGTGTGGATGGGCGCGGGTGATCCCGCGTAGGAGTGCTAACAGAGATTGCAGTGTCGCCATTGGGCTGCTGGCAGCAGCGCTGGGGACTCATCAACAACACTTGCAACGGACACAGCGAACAGTGATTCACCTGTTTGCTGCCGCCGCCCCCCTGAGACTCAGACATCTGCCGCCTGAGGCGAGATTTTCATCTCGCCTCATGGCAGATGCGGCCCTGACCACCATATACAGGAGCTGAGCTCTGCAAAAATGAAACTTGATTGCCATAGGAAACGATAGCAGTTCTGCTCTCCGACACTTCTGATAAATCTCCCCATAGACAACATAACAGTCGAAGACAGTGACCGCCAGTCACTGGAATGAGAGTGTCCAAAACACTGCCAGTGACAGACAGTCACTGAAAGAGACTGCTGGAGACAGACTGACAGTCACTGAAAGAGACTGCTGGAAACAGACTGACAGTCCCTGAAAGAGACTGCCAGAGACAGACAGTCACTGAAACAGAGTACCAGAGAAGACAGTCACTAAAAGAGACAGAGAAGAAAAAGTTTATAAAAAAGGGACCATCAGTGACAGAGACTGTCAGAGATAGTCTAACACAGTCTATAGATGCATATAAAATATTTTTTGCTAATCAATTCTATATTGTTATCAGCTAAAAGCAGTTATTTACTTTCCCGGGCAACCCCGGGAGCTAAAATGAACAAAATGCTAAAGCATTTGGTGATCTTCTTATATTTGTTACTCATAAACTCCTTCCTTCTAAAATTCACTTTTATAATTATGCTAATGAAACAGAAATCCTCTGTTCCTACCCGGCTGCTCTCTATCCATTCTGCAGTAAGCCTCATGTACTGGAGGTTTGGGGGCACTGAACATATGCTGCTACATGTATTATGGTTGTGTGCTGTACCTTCCCAGTTCTGGCAGAATGTTTAAGAAATAACCAAGAGGTTGGCTGATCTGGTGGGTGACTGAGGGCCTTCTTATTTCAACCTGCACCACAGGGAGATCCCTTAGAAAGTATATAAACAGTCCATCTTGCATGTAGCACACTCCTCTCACACTCCGCTGTTGAGTGGTTCCATAAAACTCGTTTTAATTGGAGAAAGTTTAGAGAATCTTTAGATTACTACGAACTGTGGTGCCCCAAGTGTACAAGTCCTTAGGATTTGATGATTACCTTCTCATTGTTTGACTTTGGTTCAAAGGATATTCCCCACCCCTTTTTCATCTCTTTCCTTTCCCCCTCTTTTTCTCTAGTCTCCTTTTTGCTGTCTTCTTTTTCCCAAAACCCTTGTTGGTTCACAACTTGATATTGAGAAAACCTACACAAAGATATGGTCTATTGTTAGCCCTCTCCCCAAGGAGACTGGGAACTCACAAATAAGTCTCATAGATGGAAGTGATAAATCCCAACAGAGGTGTATGTGTTCCAGCCTATGAGAGGCTTCTACTCCCAGTCAATTTATAAACTGTAGAGTCACTTCTGCAAGTAATGCTCTCACACAACCTGTTGGCTTTTGGTCAATGGACCTGGAGCACCAACATTCCCCTAACATATAGCAAGGGTTGAAATCCTATTACTGCTATGTGGTTGTCAAAATAACAGCCATATTCTAACAATCAGAGTATATAATATACATAATGGGGCACATTTACTTACCCGGCCCATTCGCGATCCAGCGGCGCGTTCTCTGCACAGGATTCGGGTCCGGCTGGGATTTAAGATGGTAGTTCCTCCGCCGTCCACCAGGTGGCGCTGCAGCGCCGAAAATAATCTTAACGCCCCGGAATGCACCATCCCATAGAAGGTGAAGGTGAGCGCTCCCCAAGCGACACATTTTCGGTTTTTAAATGCGGCGGTTTTTCCGAATACGTCGGGTTTTCGTTCGGCCACGCCCCCCCGATTTCTGTCGCGCGCATGCCGGCCCCGATGCGCCACAATCCGATCGCGTGGCGCACCCGGGGCAATTCATGTACAAGCGGCGCAAATCGGAAATATTCGGGTAACACGTCGGGAAAACGCGAATCGGGCCCTTAGTAAATGACCCCCAATGTATTAAAAAAAATTTATATTCAAAAAAATTATTCTATGTTGCACAAATGAATTTAATACTCAGTAAAATGTTCTCCTTTAAAGAGATAAAGTCCCTCTAAAAACATTTCCTAGCTCTCCTAACACAAGGCCATAGAAGGGGCAGAAACTTTTGGCTTGTACTTTCACCTAAGTACAAGTGCCTGCCCAGACAGACTGAGGCCCTAACAACCCTAAAGCCATGCGTGATGTGTGAGCCTAGCCTATCTTGTCCTCACTTAAGCTCAGGGAGAGTTCATGTGCCCTCTGCAGCTACTGTTTTTATGGACTAAGTGGCATCCCAGAACGGTAAGAGGTTCAAAGTTATGTCTGGAAATCTTACTTGTGGGGTGATTTGGGAACTGGTGGACGTGGACTCCTTTAAAGGGAACGTGTCACCAGGAGACCCATTTTTAGCACTCCCCCAGTCCCCACAAATCATAGTATATACACTGCCAAAGTGTTTTTGTATAAAAAATTGGTTTTACAGAAAAAAAGATATGTTATATTGTACCTTTCATTAGCATCTGCTGTGTGACTAGGCAGTTGCCTATTGGGAGGGGCTGGAAAGGAGCAGTTCCCCCCACCCTAGGGAAACATGTGACCTTTTCAAATATATGAATAACCCCCCACACTCGGGATTGGCTGTAGAGGAGCAGGGGGCGTTGCTAAGCCAAGTGATGGGTGTTTTCATATATTTGAAAAGGTCACATGGAGTAGCTGTTCCCCAAGGGTGGGGGGGGAAACTGCTCCTTTCCAGACCCTCCCAAAAGGCAACTGCCTAGTCACACAGCAGATGCTAATGAAAGGTACAATATAACATATCTTTTTTTCTGTAAGACCAATTTTTAATACAAAAACACTTTGGCAGTGTATGTACTATGCTCTGTGGGGACTGGGGGAGTGCTAAAAATGGGTCTCCTGGTGACAGATTCCCTTTAAAACTTTTAGCAATGTGCGGTTTATGTACTGCACAGTGTCTTAAACCCTGACTGGAGATTGCTCATGGGATGAGACCTTACTATAGCAGATGGGTATGTGCTGTATTAACTATAACGCAGACAAATGTGGTCAGTGCTGGCACCAGTCGTTCTTGTTAATTTTCACAATGAAACCTGACTATGAAATCTAAACAGGAGCAGAGCATTGGCCTTGATTTCTCTTCTCCTTGACTGCCCCATTCAGAAGGCAATGTCAATGGTTACTAAACCCTGTTAGAGGCAGGATATAATAGAAGAGCTGTGTATTATGAATAGGGGCCCAAAAAAAAAAAAGTCAAATGAAAATGTAAAAATTTTAATAATTCCCATTCCCTGGAATGCTCATAAAAATAAACAAAATGAAATTCCCAGCTGAACCCACAAAAAAAAGACACATTCACAGCTCCATAAAACAAACGTTGGTGTCAGAATATGGAGATACATAAAAATCTTTTTACATTCCTTTGAATGTGTTAAAGCATAACACAAATAGTATATATTTGACGTCTCCATGATTGCACTAATCCAAGGAATAGATGGGATGAGTCATTTGGACTACAGAGTGAAAGTCTATAAGAAAATGGTGAAGTCAGGAAGTACAATTCATATCACAGACATCAATCTTCTATGGCTCATTAAACAGAATAATAAATACATATTCAAATGTATAGTTGCAACTCAAGTGGTGCAACCAGGAGAGGCCGGGTTCCCCCTTAAAAAATCTACATATTTGTATACTCACATGTGAGTTACAATCAGACACATTTATATACATACAGCATATAAACACCATACTCACCATATTTAGTACAATGTTTAGATAAACAACGGCCGACCATAGAACAAGTAGATAAAAATACGAAAAATTGAAGGAGGTAGAAACAACATAGAAATAGAGTGAAACGAGGTGGAAGTGAGAGAGATGGGGAAAAGAGTGAGAGGAGAAAAACAAAAAATGGTAAGGACATTAATAGAATAGAATAAACATTACCAAGGCATTCTAGGATCTACTACATCTCCAGAATGCCATAGCTGTTAGGAGGGAGGGGAAAGGGCTGGTCTATGGGGGAGGGGGAATACAATGAAATATTTTTAATGTATTCCTTTTTTATGTATTTGCAGTTATGGCTTCTTATGTATGTATTACAAATTTATAATAATGCTTGACAATATCACAACACCATATTCACACTTACAGCATTAACATACACACAGTATATACACACCATATATACCTACATACAGCATATACACACATAAATACAGTGCCCTATACACTCAAGGCGCATATACACAGGCATACAGCATATACACATCACATGTAGCAAATGCAAACATATATATACAGTAATACCATATTCAGACATACAGAATATACACAACCAATACATACTTAATACACAAGATGCTGGGGCCCTCTTACACTGTGGGCCCCATAGTAGCTGCTATGGCTGCTACTCCTGTACAGTAGTTGTGCCCCTGTGCTGCGGATTAGGGTTCCTACCCTGTATATGAAACTTGGCCAAAAATAAACTACTACCTTTAAGTGCAAAATTGCATGTATTATAGAATATTAAACAAGTTATGATTTTTGGTAGATGGATGGAGAGTGAATAATAGAACAGGGTTCCATCCTTGCAAATCTGATTTTTTTTAGCAGGTATACTACTAATAAACCATCCATATAATGGGCAAATAGTAGGTACTAGAAGTACAACATCCACAGTTGTTAAATACATATTTCAGACTGTAGGTGCTAAGACTCATTCTAATAGAAACTCTCATACTTGTATTACACAAGCTGGCTTCATCTGCAAAGACTGGACAGGATTCCATAGTTTAAGTACAGTATCCAATATCATTCCTGTGCTGAATCCATGGAATTTTGCCATCAATCAGTTCAGTTTTACTGTGATACATTTCTAACTGCACCTTACATAGCAATAAGACAAGATGATCATCAAGATTATAGTGAGAGAATGACAGAGAGACAAAGCTTTCCACTGTAAATCCGTAATCTTGAACAGTCTTAATGAATTAATTTTAATGTATTAATGAATGTTAAAAAGTCCATTAGAAAAGCCCAAACTGCATTTTATTATCAATTTAGGATAGTAGGTGGATCCATGCAAATCTTTCCTTGCTGCTCCTATGCTGAGCACCCAGAACTCCTGAAGTGAAGATACAGCATTGGTTATTGTAGGGCTATTGCAACAATATAGTAATCTCACTGGGGGGGCGGGGGGGCTTAGATAGTCCAGCCATTCTTCAAAATGGATAAAATAATTAAAAAAGTAAACAAATAATGCTGAATGAACCAGTCACTTACGACTTACAGGTGCTGTGCACTGGTGATATATAGCCTTGCACCCCAAATCCTTGTTTAAAAAGTTGAAGACTAAAACATTTGTTATTTAAATAAATTAATAAAGAAATGTGTCACAGAACCTGCCAAATGTGGGTGTGAACTTAGTATCATAGTTTATACGGTTGAAAAAAGACACATGTGCATCAAGTTCAACCAAGGAAGGGAAGGGATTGGATGAGGAAGTCTTAAAGGAAAGTCTTAAAAGAAACCTACCATTTCAAATGGTCGGTGTAAGCTTAAAAGAAACTAAAGCTTAGTTTCGTTAGTGTTATAAACCGCGGTTTTAACACTTTTTAAACTTTATAGCAGAAGCTGCTTCGGCGCTGCGCGCGACCGTGCGGCATTTCCCATGTAGGCGCGCGCACGATCGTGCGCACGCAGCGCCGAAGCAGTTTCTGCTATAAAGTTTAAAAAGTGTTAAAACCGCGATACCGCGGTTTATAACACTAACGAAACTAAGCACCGGCACCAGCTCACCCTGAGCTGGTGCTCGGTGTTTACAGCTTACACCGACCATTTGAAATGGTAGGTTTCCTTTAAAGGAAATTTACCATCAAAATCAAGCATGATAAACCAGGGGCACTTACTCATAGATCCAGGCATTGTGGCTGTGGTGTTACTCTTCGTATATTCCCTCCTTTCTTCTTAAAATCAGCTTTAACAATTATGCTAATGAATCAGAAGGGCTCTAGGGGTGTTACCAGAGCCCCTACGTGCTGCAGCTTCCCTGTCTCTTACACTGTCTCCCCCTTCCCATCTGCTCCCTCAGCACTTCCCCCCTCCCTGTGCCCGATGAAATCTCATCAACAAGTGAGCACTGCATGCATGCTGATGACAATAATAGAAGACTACCTTGAGCGCAAAGATGGGCAGGAAGTGCATCTACACTATTTTTTGTCACCCGGGCAGGTGGCTCATGCATGGGGGCATGGAATTTACAGACCTTGGCATGATCTCAAAGAAAGAAATGGGGACAGGTGCTAGCCATTAAAAAAAATGGATAGCACGTATCCCTAAAACATGTTTTTGTGGGCATGAGCTTTCTGCCTACAGTATGTGTGAGGGTTGTATACCTTGTAAATAATATCTTGACTCCCCTAATTTGGCCTGTGTTCCATGTCATGACATGAACTGATGTAATACCAAGCATGTAATACATGGATTTGTGGTCTATGTGTGTTTTCTGACTCCACTACACTCTTTATCATGCATTCTGTACAAATTTTCCTTTGAACAGACCCCCCTTAAAAAGGCCATTTTTTCTGAGCAAATTTAGGTGGTCTGCTAAAAAAATGTGTATAATATATATATATATATATACATACCTCCCAACTTTTGTGGAGGAGAAAGAGGGACAAAATGGCGGCGCGCGAAGCGCGCCGCGGCGATTTTTTTACCCACAGAAGCCACACCCTAGCCACGCCCCCTAACCACACCCCCTGGCCACGCCACTGCTCATACCTTCAACGCATCCACTGGCACCAATGTATATTTATGTATATAATTGGGGGGCATATTCCACTCCCCCTAGACAACGAGCATGCCCTCCTAGACAACGAGCATGTCCTCCCCTAGACAACGAGCATGCCCCCCCCAGACAACGAGCATGTCCTCCCCTAGACAACGAGCATGTCCCCCCCTAGACAACGAGCATGTCCCCCCCAGACAACGGGCATGTCCGCCCCCAGACAACGAGCATGCCCCCCCCTAGACAACGAGCATGTCCCCCCCTAGACAACGAGCATGTCCCCCCCAGACAACGGGCATGTCCGCCCCCAGACAACGAGCATGCCCCCCCCTAGACAACGAGCATGTCCCCCCCAGACAACGAGCATGTCCCCCCCAGACAACGGGCATGTCCGCCCCCAGACAACGAGCATGCCCCCCCCTAGACAACGAGCATGTCCCCCCCAGACAACGAGCATGCCCCCCCTAGACAACAAGCATGCCCCCCCTAGACAACGAGCATGCCCCCCCCTAGACAACGAGCATGTACCCCCCCCTAGACAACGAGCATGTACCCCCACCTAGACAACGAGAATGTACCCCCACCTAGACAACGACCATGTCCCCCCCTAGACAACGAGCATGTCCCCCCCCCCTAGACAACGAGCATGTCCCCCACCTAGACAACGAGCCTGTCCCCCCCTGTGGCTGCGTGCCCTATTTTGTGTGTTTGTGTTATTTTTGTCTTCCAGGACCGTGCATGCTGTGGACTGCTTCGGATTCGAAGGATTACATCGATGACCGACAGTTCTAACAAATAAAATGGTCAACGAGGGTGTGTCTGCGTTTTTTGTTCAATAAAATTTTCTGAAAACGGTGTGATTATTTATTTTTTTGCGACACTCTTCATAGTTTGCCGTAGTAGTGGTGCCGGCTAGGTGACGGTGCTCATTACTAAGGGCTGGCCTTAGTGTTTGCCTTAATTTTTTTGGCAAATTCACACTAACGCCCATACCATTACCCCGGTACCCACCGCCACCAGGGGTGCCGGGAAGAGCCGGGTACAAACCAGTACCTGACCGTCTATAGATGGTCAGGTAGTGGGGCGGCTGCAGGCTGTTATTGTTGCGCTGGAATAGCCCCCTAACAGTGGCCTATCCCAGCTCAGTAATGGCGGCTGCTGCTGCTTTTTTGTATCAGGCTGATTTGAAAAATAGGGGGAGCCCCATGCCGTTTTTTCTTCAAATTTTTGACAAAAATATGCGTGGGGTCCCCCCTTTAAAGGGGGCTCCCAGGCTGTTTCCCCCATTTTTACAAAAAAATGGGGGGGAAAAACGGCATGGGGTGCCCCCTATTGTTCAAATCAGCCAGATACAAAAAAGCAGCAGCAGCCTGCCATTACTGAGCTGGGATAGGCCACTGTTAGGGGGCTATCCCAGCGCAACAATAACAGCCTGCAGCCGCCCCAACACCTGACCATCTATAGACGGTCAGGTACTGGTTTGTACCCGGCTCTTCCCGGCACCCCTGGTGGCGGTGGGTACCGGGGTAATGGTATGGGCGTTAGTGTAAATTTGCCAAAAAAATTAAGGCAAACACTAAGGCCAGCCCTTAGTAATGAGCACCGTCACCTAGCCGGCACCACTACTATGGCAAACTATGAAGAGTGTCGCAAAAAAATAAATAATCACACCGTTTTCAGAAAATTTTATTGAACAAAAGACGCAGACACACCCTCGTTGACCATTTTATTTGTTAGAAATGTCGGTCATAGACGTAATCCTTCGAATCCGAAGCAGTCCACAGCAGGCACGGTCCTGGAAGACAAAAATAACACAAACACACAAAAAAGGGCACGCAGCCACAGGGGAGGACATGCTCGTTGTCTAGGGGTCAGGGGTAGACATGCTCGTTGTCTAGGGGGGGGGGGAAATGCTAGTTGTCTAGGGGGGGGACATGCTCGTTGTCTAGGAGTCGGGGGGAGACATGCTCGTTGTCTAGGGGGGGGAATGCTCGTTGTCTGGGGGGGGGGACATGCTCGTTGTCTAGGGGGGGGGGCATGCTCGTTGTCTTGGGGGGGGACATGCTCGTTGTCTAGGGGTCAGGGGGAGACATGCTCGTTGTCTAGCAGGGGGAAATGCTCGTTGTCTAGGGGGGGAAATCCTCGTTGTCTAGGGGGGGGACATGCTCGTTGTCGCAGTAAAGGGGAGGGGTCCTATGGAGCGCAGTAAAGGGGAGGGGTCCTATGGAGCGCAGTAAAGGGGAGGGGTCCTATGGAGCGCAGTAAAGGGGAGGGGTCCTATGGAGCGCAGTAAAGGGGAGGGGTCCTATGGAGCGCAGTAAAGGGGAGGGGTCCTATGGAGCGCAGTAAAGGGGAGGGGTCCTATGGAGCACAGTAAAGGGGAGGGGTCCTATGGAGCACAGTAAAGGGGAGGGGTCCTATTGAGCGCGCAGTGAAAGCCATAAAAAACACATTTGATATTTTCCTTCCCGCTTCCCAGTACAGGGCCTGGAATATTTAATACTGTCACTAGGAAGTATAATTTGTTACGCAGAAACAGGCCGCACACAGCTCTGTACGTGGAAAAATAAAAAAGTTATTGATTTTTGAAAGTGGGGAGTGAAATATGGAAACGCAAAAATTGTTCCGTCAGAGTAATGGAGCAGACGGCCGTGTATGACCATTCTGCTCCATTACCGTCATAGAGCGATGACATGGACCTTATGTGGACCCCAACAGACCCCTCGTTTTCATGATCTATGGGGGTCACATCACTGAAACCCCCACACATCAGCAGGTTAAGCCCTGTCCTATGGATAGGGCCTAACTTGTATTTGTGGGAAAACCCCTTTAACCCCTTAACGCTCTGCGCCGTAGCTCTACGACGCAGAGAGTATAAGGAGTGTATGAAGAGGGCTCACGGGCTGAGTCTTCTTCATACAAGGTGGGGGGTTTTGCATGTTGCAGAAAACCCCCACCGCTAATAACCGCAGTCGGTCATTGTCGCCGGCAAAGTCTTTTTTACGATCGCTGTGCCCCCGAACGTCATCGGGGGCGGCGATCGTTTGCCGTGGTAGCCTCGGGTCTTCTTTTGACACGAGGCTACATGGCTTCTGCAGGTTCGTTACAATGAGCCAGAAGTATTGCAGTATATGGTAGGAGCGATCTGACCATCTAGGGTTAATGTACCGTAGATGGTCTAAGAAATAGTGGAAAAAAAAGAAAAAACAGGTTTTAAAAATAAAAAAAATTTATAAAATATTAAAAATTCTAATCACCTCCCTTTCCCTAGAACGGATATAAAACATAATAAACAGTAAAAATCACAGACACATCAGGTATCGCCGCGTCCCAAAATGCCCGATCTATCAAAATATAAAAACGGTTACGGGCGGCGGTGACCTCCGAGGCGGGAAATGGCGCCCAAATGTCCGAAATGCGACTTTTACACCTTTTTACATCACATAAAAAATGAAATTAAAAATGATCAAAATGTCGCACAGACCTCAAAATGGTAGCAATGAAAACGTCGGCTCATTTCGCCAAAAATGACCCCACCCCCAGCTCCGTGCACCGAAATATGAAAAAGTTATTAGCATCAGAAGATGGCAAAAATTTTTTTTTTTTTTTTTTTGCACACATGCGTTTAATTTTTGAAAATGTATTAAAACACAATAAAACCTATAAATCCGGTATCACCGCGATCGCACCAAACCAAAGAATAAAGCTGAGGTGTTATTTTGAGTGCACAGTCAAAGTCGAAAAAACTGAGCCCACAAGAACGTGACATGTGCGGTTTTTTAAAAAAATTTTTCCACATTTGGAATTTTTTGCAGCTTCGCAGTACGCGGCATGTTAAAATAAATAACATTACGGGAAAGTAAAATTTGTTACGCACAAAATAAGCCCTCACACAGCTCTGTACACGGAAAAATGAAAAAGTTATGGATTTTTGAAGTTGGAGAGCGAGAAATGAGAGAAAAACCCTGCGTCCTTAAGGGGTTAAGGGATTAAGTATATGGTACAATAAAAGCAGAATAGAAGGGCACTGGGGGGGGGGGGGTTAGGGGTGGGGGCAGGGGGTCTATGGAGGAAAGTGTTTAACCCTTTAGCTGCTGCCTGCAGTCACTGTAGAGTACCTGTTATCACACTGCAGCAGCTGCACACACTCGGCTCTGCTTCATCAGACGAACTTCAGTGAGGAGCAGGAGGAGGTGGGGGCAGGGAGCCATTGATGTAGCAGTGCTGGAGAGTTCCTGCCTGCACGGAGGATGATCCCCTGGGGCTGCTGTGCAGGGGCAGTGCAGAGAACATGACACTCTGCACTGCTCCATCCATCCATCCATCCATGTGCCTGCAAGTGGCAGCCTGAGGACAGGGAGGGCTCTGCCTCCCAGGGGAGGGGATGGGGGAGGTGCCGGCTCTGCAGCAGACAGCCCGGGAGCTGGAGAGGAGGAGGACGCTGTACCCCGCCCCCTGGCTTCTCTGTATCCTGAGCAGGACGGGGGCGGGACTCGGGGGCGGGACTCGGGGGGGGGGGGGCGGGACTCGGGGGCGGGACAAAACGGAAAAATCCGTGAAACCGCAAAAAAACCGGGACTTTCACTTAACGGTCCGTGCAGGCGGGACAAGGGTTAAAAAACGGGACTGTCCCGCCCAAAACGGGACGGTTGGGAGGTATGATATATATTATAGTGATCAATTAATATAGTGCAACAATAAAGAATATTTACCACCTATATATAGGATGCAGGATTGCTGAGGCCTGAGTGATGAAAATATTTTAATGGAGCTGTGGTTATACACTGTTCCATCTGCATCAGTCTCAGGGTGATGGTACGCGTGGCGTTTTGAACCCGGTTTTGGTCCATTTTTAAGCAGTCTGTCAAAAAATGCATGTGGTTTTTGACAGGTATGACCAATTATCTAAATTGAAACTGGTCAAAATGCATGTGTTTTTTGATGGACTGCTTAAAAAAGGGCCAAAAATGCATTCAAAACGCCATGTGTGCCATCACCCTTACAGGCTTGACCAGAGCAGCAATGAGCATTAAACATAATGCCTCCCAGATGGGGGCTCTGTTTCTGGCTTGTAATTACCAAAACATTATGGGTCCTCTGAATGTCTAGAATTGTACATGGACAAGCCCTTCTCTGGTAGCACTTGCATTTCTTAACGCAACACAAATACTGCATGTGAATGCAGTGTTGATGCTACAAGAGAGCTGGCAAGTATCATTTCAAACCCAAATTACTAATTTGTATGTATTTTATTATCCCTTTGTCTCCTGTTTGGTTGGTGAGGTTATATATGTTCAAAAACACTTCATTTATACAGATTACACATTGATTCCATTGTATTAATTGCATTGAAAAAGCAAACATAGCCCATGGGCTGCAATAAATCCTGATCGTAGAGATGCATCTTCAAAGATAGACATGTAATATGGGAATCAATGGGGTATGTTTTGTAGAGCCTGACATGTGATAAATCATAACCCTACACATAATTTGCTTGTAAACATTTCTAGTGTTGGGCAGAATTTGCCCATATTTAAGATGGCTCTACGTCTATTTGCGTCATCAGCCTACGCCGGAAGTGGGGAAGCAGCGCCAAAAGTGAGCGGTAGTGGTGCGTGATGAGTAATTCTGCCGCCGGAAGTGGGGACGTTGCTCTCACGTATTTCATTTCACGTGTAGCCGGCTTGGTACCGAGTGCGGTGTCGTGTATATGAGAACGAAATTCAGGTGAGAACACGGATGTGTTATAATGGCGCAAGTCTTATAACCCGAATAGTGAATATTCACCAGCTGGCCGAAATATACAGGCACATAGCTAGCTGTGGTTATGGCCATGTTGCTTGTCACTTGGCTAGTCTAAGGGAAACCATAGTGCATCAATATCACAGATCATGTATATTCATTATATAGATTAAGTATAATATATATATATATGACTTAATGCCTTAATACACGGCTGGGGTTGGCTGTCATTGTACAGTCAGGATTGTACAATACTGTACAAATAGAAATTTTCATTTTCTTACAAATACCTGTACACACATATACAAAAATGTACAATACAGTTCTATTTTTTTTAAGGTTAATGATACATTAATGCACATTACACATTCAAGTTACATGGAAAAAATACAGTTTGCCCAATCCTCCCCTTTGTAAAATACCTGCTAAAGAGATATATTTTGCTTGTTGTATAGAACTGAGTAATATTTTAATGGGGTACATAGAGGTTTTGTGGTTTATGTAAAAAAAAATAAAAAAAATTAAATATAAAATGCAGGATGGAAAGCAAGCTGCACCTTTCTATCCTGCTGAGTGACATATGTGCTCAGCGGAGGCAATGCAGGACCATGGGGAGCGGATGCAGTGTATTGCATCCGTTCACAGCCTTGCCTGGCAGATATGTTTGTCAGCTAGAGCGGGGATCCAGTGATGTCACTGTCCATTCTAGGGTTCAATGAGAAATCACTGATGGTAAAAAAAATTAAAAAATGCCAATGTGAAATCACCCTAACACTGGGGTAATTGCTGATGGGATCCATAACCCGATTAAACTGTGTCCACAATGAGCTGCGGTATGTGTCTATTAATTTGTGTTTTATTATGCCTGCACCGACAACTTTAGCTGAAGAGCGTACGGCAAGCTATCTATAAAGGCCGCCTTCTGTAAGATGGTGCTGGTGGGCCAGCGATAGGTGAGTGCTGTAAAAGACCCACCGGCAGGAGATCCTCTGCTCTACAGGCATCTTATTACACCTTGGGAATTGGACATCAGATTTCCAGCTTCACCAGGGCTCTCAGAGACATCTGCTTTCTGCTTACCAGTTATAATTGTCCATTCTAGTGTATGCTTGTATTCCTCCAGTGCTAGATTAAGGGTGCGTTCAAACCTTCATTTTATCAATTGCAATATTTGATGTCCAAATCAGGAGTGGAGTGAAAAAAGAGGAGCAGCAGCTTCTCTCAATGATATATTCTCACCTATTATAATCCACTTCTGCTTTTGGCTTCAAAAACTACACCTGAAAAACTGAATATGTGAACATACCCTAAATAAGGCAGTGTTGTAGATGCTATTCTGGGTAAGGAATATGCAAATCTGCTAATTTTCAAGGGCGGGGAAACCAGTGTTGCTTTAAATAAGGCAGCTTCCGCTTTATCAATGTGTGTATGCCTGGTGACCTGCAAATTCAATCATTTGGTTAATTAATCCCTGATCTATACCTATGGCCAAAACAGTCCCTTTGGCTTCTTGTACACACTGGGTGTAGTACATGGCCTGCGGAGAAGGGATGGGGTAAGCGCTTCTCACGGATCCTCTGTCTATAGAAAGCCCATCCAGTTTGTGGTGTGTTGAAACAGTGTGATCACTGCACCATGCTCGGGTTCCAAAGACCGCTATGGGGGCCATGATTTGGACACACATTTTGCTGCCAGGTCACAGCCCCCATAATGGTTATGCACATGAGGTCTTCAACTGTACGGAAAATATGTAATAAACATGGAATCAGCGATGCATTGTCTGTTATATGGCTGCCAGGTCTGCCCTAAACACGTGACTATTGATCCAGGCTAGCAACAGGGGGATCTATAATTCTGTAAATTGGGGGTCACTCTAGGGCAGTGATGGCTAACCTATGGCACTGGTGCCAGAGGTGGCACTCAGAGCCCTTTCTGTGGGCACTCAGGTCATCACCACAGATGACTCCAGGTATCTTCCTGCAGTCCCAGACAGCCCAGGACTTGCTGTGCATGGAGCTATTTTAAAGTGACAGCTCGACCTGGGACTATTTTTTGCTTTATTGGTGTCCTCAGCTGCTGGTATCAATGAAAACTGTGAGAAAGGAGTATAAATCACAAATTAAATTCCTGTGTTGGCACTTTGCGATAAATAAGCGGGTCTTTGTTGTAGTTTGGGCACTCGGTCTCCAAAAGGTTTGCCATCACTGCTCTAGGGGGTTTGCATGTGTAATGGCAGTGTTGACAATTCAGTAAAAACATTTTGTAGTCTTATGAGTGGAGAATTCAGTGATAATATGCAAGTGAGAATGTAGCTGCATCATGGTTCAGGTGATACATGTATCAATACTGTACATCTCAGTACATGAGTATTTATGGATGTGCGCTACGAAGGACCAGTGTTGTAGCCAGCCTCGGTCATGTGAGTATCACGTTCCTGTAAGTGTTATGTCGCTGCTGTCAGTAGTAGGTCGGAGCCGGATCCTTGGATCTGGTGGATGCTGCAGCTGTCTTATCATGAACCTTTACACGTATTAATAGTACAGGCTGGCACAGCGTGCGTCTAAACTGGTGTAGTGTTACCAGCTCACTGGGGCTCAGGAGGAGAGTTTATAGATTACTTGTATGCAATTCTAACAACTAAGGTTCATTTTAGGGTGTTTTTATTGTTTTTATGAGATCTTGAAAGGAAATCTACCACTACATAACAGTAAAATTAAGCTAATCGTACTCCCCATGTTCCTCTTCATTTCCCATACCAGCGCTGGTCTTCTTTAATCTTGACACACCATGGTCACCTTAAAAAAACGTTTACAAAAAGCAGCCCGGATGGCAGGGACGCTAATTATTCATGAATAGTGCATGATGGATACCCCTCTAATGTGTATCCCCAGTAATTAGCAGCTTGGAGCACCGAACATTGTGTCCTCACACTTAGGGCTGCTGTTCTTTCAGGCGATTGTGGCATGTCAAGATTAAAGGGGTTTTCCCATGAAGGTAAGTTAGGCCCTATCCACGAGTTGTGGCCTAACTTGGTGATCAGTGGAGGTCTCAGTGCTGAGACCCCCGCAGATCTCGAGAACGAGGGGTCCGCAGCGCTTTGCAATTTCCGTCAGCTCCATGGAGATTAATGGAGCAAAACGGTCGTGATGGACCCCTCGTTTTCGTGATCTGCGTGGGTCTCAGCACTGAGACCCCCCACTGATCACCAAGTTAGGCCTTATCCCATTAGGAAAACCCATTTAAACAGCACTATATACAATATGTGAATATATTAAGCTTAATTTTACTGTTATGTAATGGTAGATTTTCTTTAAGCCTTAAAGGAGTTGTCAATCTTTTACTAACAGGTTCAAGTTCTTATGTTTAGGTGGAGAGTTGCAGTACCCGAGTAGGACCACTATACAATGGACAAAGCCTCCTGCCCTAGAGCTCTGTCCACTGCATTGTCTCCAGCATCTTTAATAGATTATTGGGTGCAGCATCTTATTGTCTGTCTGCATGGGGATATGATCAATTTTTTTTTTCTTAAACATATGTAGGGGGTTCAAACCTAAAACATTAGATGTTTTGCTACAGTGGCCAAATGTACTATTATAGTTGCATTATGAGGTCTCAGCATATCCACAGACCTCTGTTTAACACAACGGAGGCCAAAAGATGACTGGCATATATCACAAAATACAACTAGAGGGGCAGTATAGTAATCTGAACTATGTTAAGAAATAATATTATATGTATGAGCCTGTATACTTATTGGGATACATCTGAACTAGGAATGTACTAGGCAGGAGCACTTCCTGTCATATAGTACCATAACTTGATGTGAACACTGCCTTATTAGTGAAAACTTATGCAGAATATTTTATCTTGCACCACAAATTAAAGGGGTTGTGCCAAGTTTTCAATTTATCCCCTGTCCACAGGCTAATAAGCCGGTCACGAGGGGCCAACTACTGGGACCCCACTGATCTTTCAACTAAGAACGTGGGTACCTTTTTTACTTATTGAATGAATCAGCCGGTCAAGCATGTTCCCTGCTGCTCCATTCAATCGTGTGGGAGTATTGGAAATTCTCCGCCACTCCCATTCACTGTCTACAAGTATGCTGGAGATGGCTGCTGCCGCGGTACCCCATTAGTGAGGATTGGACCCCCAGCAATCCATCAGTCATACCCTCACGGACCAGCTTGTTAGGGGATAGGTGATGACTTGCAATCTTGGAACAACCCCTTAAGTTGGTTTTATCATTGAAATGAGAAATGGCAAGTCCTTCTGAGCTATTGTAAATGGGACTTCTAGAATGTTCCCTCTTAAGATTGTTCTGCACACCATTGTCTTCCATGGGACTTTCAGGACTGCATTTTTTAAACTACTTATGTAATGGAGATAACAAATTGAAGTGAATGATGTCAATAACTTGTTTCTACTCGCTTGTCTTTCAGGGTTCTCTGACATGTCCTAAGCGGTGCTGGCAGGTTACATGTGCTATGACAAAAATTAACCAATGGGTGACCACAATGGCTTCCAAGACTCCAGGATCTGCAGTGTCATTGGTTGGACAAGGGTCATTTTTAGATAAGCCCTCACTTCACATGGTGGGGTACATGGGAGAAGTCAGTGAAACTTTTTATTTTTAAATTTTTGTCTTCTGCGCATATGTTTTACTGTTCTACTTTTTTTTTCGTTCTCTTAACCACGGAAATCTTTAAAAAATGTAAAAGGCGAAAGATCTATCTTCAACATAAATGTTGCATTTGTTGGCTGTTACGTCGCTATCTGAACCTTCTGTTGTTTTATTATAAAGCAATAATTTTTATGTATTTGTTCACCAAAATGTGTTTTCCTGAGGAAAATAAAATTTTGACACCTTTTAATACCTCACACATGTGGAGATTAACATACCATAATCTAGGGGCTGCTGCACAGTCAGGGACACTTTTTTTCTCTCTAGTTGTGGAGATATCAGCCCCAGTATCTGACCATTGTAATCCTCTCCACTGTTAGAGAAGAGGTGCTGAAGTGAAGGAGAGGGCGTTTGTTCTGAAAATGTTATCTTAGAAGATTAGCATAATGCACTCTCCCTCCTAGCACCTCCTCTCTTAACAGTGGAGATGATTTATACTGGGACTGATATCTCAAAAACCTTGTCAGGTAGAAAATTGTATGTTTCCCTGAATATGTGTAGCAGCTGCTACAGAATGGCATGTTCATCTTTATGTTTGAGGTGGTGAAAGGTCCTCTTTAAATGAATGCAGATCTTACTCTGACTGCAAATCTGATCACCCAGATAGGCATATGTCCTTATCATGTTCTCCAGCTACAGTTCTGATCACTGAAGATCTTTCCTGTATTTAAGGAGTATTACAGTTTTTTAATATTGCTCACCAGCTCCTTTGCTGAAGTGGTCATGGTGCTCTAGCAACTAGCCTCTGCTTCACAGGGTATTAATGTCATATCCATTAGTCCCATGGCTTGATCCCATTCAAGTAAATGGGACTGAGTTGTAATAAAATGTACAATAGTGGGCTTGCAACTAAGTTTGGGCTATAATTAGTCCTTAAATATTATACTTTTCCACTTTAGAGTCCTCCTGCCATCAACGCTCCCCATGATGGATGCTGTCCAGTGTGCAAGGCCAAGGGCCAAACTCAAGCCCTCAAGACGTATCGCATCAATTTTACACAGTCAATATTCCTATGTTCTAACCCACAGGTATGTCTGCTTTAATTCTTTTACTTGTTGTTTGAGTTGTTTTTTATTCTTTTAGCTATTACTAGTTGCATTGTTACATACTTTTACTTATTCTATTTTTTTTTTCTTCTTAAGTGTATATATCCATTGGGATATACTCCCTTGGATAATATAATTGCAAACACTGCAGACCTCAAGAAGAATGGCAGCCCTAACAAGCAGAAAAAGCGGAACTTCTCTGACGGATCAGTGACTTCACTCCCGTGTGAGAAGAGACCGAAAATTGATCAACCCATCGTTTGTGATTCTCGTAGTTTTCAAGCTGATCAATGTAAACTGGCTCCTGAATTTCCATCACTGCAAAGTGGAGTGAGTCCGCAAACAAGATCACAACATGATCAGAATGGAGGCGCAGGTACTCGGGTGCAAAATGTCTCAGGAACTACTTCCAGTAGTCCCGCCTTATTGAACATGTCAGGTCTCTCTATGGGATCTCTTGGAAAATGTACACCTGATCTACCCAATGGAGTATCAGTGGTACAGAATAGCCATGAAGAAGTATTACAGAATGGAAATCTAGCAGTCATTGATACTTTAAATAGTGTTTCGCCACTGGTCCCTGAAGCAGAGATGGATCTGAACTCAAAAGAAGTGAATGAAAAGGTAACTGAAAAGACTGAATCTTTAAATGATAAACATACATCGAATGGTCTTGACTTCCAGCCAGACCATATTCTTGCCCAGTTATCTACATCTATGTTGCAGAACAGTCAGCAGGATTGCCAAGCGGGGCAAATTTCCTCTAAGGAGATGCCCCTCCCCCAAAGTAGTATCAATACTAGGTCAGATTTGGAATCTGAGTTATCGGCATCTTGTGGTATCATAAGTAACCTTGGTTTGATAGAACCTTCTAAAGAACAATCAGAAAACAAGGCCGATGTGGAAGCTTCACCGTGTATCCAAGATATTAATTCTTCAATTCAGGATGGACGTGTAGAAAATAAAGTCTTCTTGGAATTACCGTGTGAGCAGTCTGATCAACATATAAGCTTCATGGCAGAAATAACTCCTCCGACTTGTCCAGAAGCACCTGTGCAAGACAAGAGTTTTGGAAGTGCTGAATTATCAGAGCATCTTGGGGCAATGCAAGAAATGTCCGTAAAGACAACCCCTCGAAAATCTCTAGACGATGTTCTGCTAGTGAGTCCGGCAGAAGATCACTCCATCACAGACCTGTGGCAGGCGGCACCTTCTCCGCCATGCCTTGTGGGAGAAGAAAGTGCAAATAGTCAGTCTACTTTGCCATCGTGTGATTCTGAGGAGCCATCTAAAGGGATTTCAGATATGAATTTGACTAGTCCTGTGCCAGAAGAAACTATATTTAACCCTGAAGATCAATTAATACGACTTTCTAACTTGCTACAAGAACCAGTGCAGGAATGTAAAAAAACAAACTCTGAAGAACAAAGGCCCTCGAAAGTTTCAGAAGATGATCAGTCTGAGAGCCAAAAAGCTTTGATGGACACTTTGGCACCTTCTGAAGACCATTCTGTTGCTGAAGCAATTCCATTACCAGACAATATTTTCTCCATGACACATGATGCCTGTCCTTCTGGTGCTGAAAATGACTTGGCTACTCCAGTTGACCCCTTAATAGATATTCAACCTGCTGGCAATCCAGATAATAGTTCCTTGGAGAAAGATTGTGAACCTCAGGACACCACTTCTGTACGAGAAGACTACAATACACACACAGATGCCAAATCTCCAAGCAAGGTGATCTCACCAGCTCCGAAAGTCTTGTTACAGGACTGCTTGAAGTGTCGTTGTGGACTGAATCTACAGAAGACAAGATGCAATAGCCCTACAACATCAGAGCCCTGTGCTGAAATATCCACATCAGGTTTGGTCAATGAGACAAATCATGATGACAAATCTTCAAAGAAAATGTCACTTCCAGCTCCAAAAATCCTCTTACAGGACTGCATGAAGTGTCATTGTCAAATAAACTTACCTTCTGCGAGTTTGCAGAAGACTTTGTGCAAAAATTCTACATCTGAAGACTGTAGTTCCTTGTATGAGGGAAGAGCTGATATGGACACCGAGAAAGCTCTGGCACAGACAGATAGTTGTATAGCTGATGAAAACCCTAAAACCACCGTGCAAGAACAATGTGAGTTGCTACTATCTCAACAGAAGAAGAGGTTTTATGAAAAAACAATATTACCTGACTTGTTAATGGATATTCAGCCTGAGCACCGAATGGAAGAGTCCTCATCGGCCGTGCCCAGTCCTACATCTGAGCCCACAGTGTCCGTGCCTCTGCCGTCATGTGTGGAGGAAGGAAAGCAAGAGGCGTTTCAGAACGGTCAGGTCAAAGACTCCAGTGACAATGAGCCGATGGACGTATTGAATGGCAGCATTCACGATGGCTCCAAATCGTCAGATAATTTTGAAGCCTCCATAAATAGCGATGGGTTGGACAATGAGAGCGATGAAATGGAATCCAAAAGCCAGGATGCCACTGAAGTCAATAAAACACCTCCGGCTCAGATGAACAGAACACTTCAACGTCGTCTGCAGTGGCAGAACAAATATTCCTTGTGCTGGTTAGATTGTATTATGTCCGCCATGGTGCATTCGGAGACTCTCAAACATTTGGTGGCAAAAGGTCATCATAGGACCAAGGACTCCATCATTCATCGCCTCTTTACTAAGTATCAAGAAGCTTCAAGCATGTTGTTACAGAAAACCAAAAGGAATAAAGGTGGGTGATTTTAATTTTTTTCTTTTTCTTTTCTATTTACATTCTGTCAATTTTACTTTACATGTGGGTAGTTCTCGGGTGGAGGTTGGGAAGCTGCAGAAGGCTGTGTTTGCCTGTATCTGTCTCTTCCAGTCCTCTACACCATCCCCCCCTGCTGCTGAATGCACATAACAGGAAGTGGGGAGGGAGCTGGATGAGTGTGGAGGAGAGGAGACTGACATAGGCACACACAGGCTGCAGCTCCCTCTCCCCAGTATTCAAAAGGCTGACATAGACATTTTTAAAATCTGAATATTTTATTGGGACCTGTCAGCAGCTAAAAATAACTTTCCTAGTGTGTTTTATAAATTTGATACATCCTCTTGCCCAGGTACAGTAGGGAGAATAGGCAGTGTCAGTAAAAGCCAGATGGTGAAACTGGGCAAGTGACCATACACCTCTCAGCCATTATTTTGTGGAGCATATTTGCATATACAGATTTAGTATTCGGAGGGTGTTCCAGGAGTCATTGTGGTGTAGAAATCAACCTTTAAGTAGCCATATGGTATCATCAAATGTTTGTTGCATGCATAATGGCACGGGGCGGAGTTATGAGGCAAATCCCACAGCCGTTACACTAGTTTTGCAGATACCCTGAAAGGGTACAACCTAAGGGCTTGCAGAACCTATTGTTTGCAGCTGCTCACCCCTTTTCTTTCCATAGAGCAGTGCAGGTCTGGTGCTGCATGCTCATCACCGTCAATGGGGACTGATATCCAGCCACAAATGGTGTTGTCGGATATTGATCCCCATTACTTTTGTGTGAATTAACCCTTATATTTAGTCTGCATTCACCATGTTGAGCAGTACAAGATGGTTGGTTGTGTTGGATGAAGAGGTTATAATGCAGTTTGCAATCATCGTACTTATGATTAAATATGTCATCTACTTGTATCCATACTTCAGGGTTCACCTTAATCAATCCTTATTTTTTTTTTTTTTTCAGTTTACAAGCGACCGAGGTATAGCAAGTGTCTGGAAGAGGTCAGAATGGAAGTCTTTGAAAAAATAAAGTCTCCTTTGAAATGCGATTTGGGTACGTGCAATCTTTACGCAGAATTTGCAGATTTGCTGACTATTTGAATACATATACACCTGATGTGAACCTGGAGGTAAAACTGTTCTAGTTTCCCCTGGCAACCAATCAGGGCTCAGCTTTAATTTAATAAACAGCTGTGCGAAAATGAAAGCTGAGTTCTGATTGGTTGCTTTGGGCAACTAGAAAAGTTGTGCTCTTAGACACTTATGATCTTCCCCTTTAAAGGGAGTCTTTATTTTCATCCATGTAATCGGTGTCGCTGCTGTGTAGAGGGGGTACAGGGACTCCTATCATAGTTCGATATGCAATTCCTTGCATTTTGGCAGTCAGTGACACTGTATTCTGTGTGTACAGTCATTACATATTATGTGTTTTAGCCTTAAAGGTGGATTTACCTTGCACATCTACTAGATATTTAGTAGAATTAATAATGGGACAAGCACTTTATGCCAATCCTGTACAAAGGGCTGGGGCTACATCCCATAATGAGAATTGATTTCTGTATGCCCCCTGTATGTGTAGCAAATGTCTTCAGCTCCATTCAGCTATATGGATAGTGAAGGAATGTTGCTTTTGGAGCACCCCTTAAATTTTAGTGGGATTTTTTTTTTTAATAACTAAAGAGAAGCTGTCAGAGCCGTTTAGGACCATAAACTAACTACAGGTTCTTATGGAACTTTCCCTGTATCTGATTAATGCACAATATTTTACTTGATTCATTGAGGCATCTGCGCTGCTCCTGACACCTTTTTTGTTACTTCATTGCAAGTGCTGACCTATGGCCTCATTGTACATTCACCAAACCTAATGCTCATGCGTAGTTAAGACAGAGGGCTGACACACTAAACAATAGGTCCATAAGAACCTGTGGATGCTTCAGTGTTTCCTGATAAATTCCCTGGAATTTCATTAAAAAAAAACACACGTGTTAACCCCTTCAGCACTAGGAGCCCATATGTCTCATTGGATTAAAACTTTCATGTGCAGTTTATTTTTAATTAGGTGGCACCCCTTCATTGCAGGTGTCTTGAGAAGTGACTAAACGTTTTTGGACATAAAGGACTGCGTTTTCTAGTGTAAGTAGAATAACTGCTGCCAGGTACGCATATTTATTGGCTCTGCAATGCCGTATGAGCCTCGCCCGAGCCAGATCCTCAAAACATTAGCGTCCCCCTTTTTTTTTTTTTTTTGTTACACTCGCATTAGATTATGTCAACTTATTCACCGATTGAAAAAGGTACACAAATTGGTAACTACCACTAAAGTGGTCTCATATTTACATTAAAGAGATGGCCTTTATAAATGGCTTCCTTGCCTTAGCTGGCATTTTCTTAAGGTCCTTGTTGCAGTCATTCCCTCACGTCATGGGTCTCAAAGTTTAAGCTTTTGTAGAACCAGGCAACTATAGGCACCATACTATTACACAGCGCAGAAGCCGATACATGTTTGCGGAACCAGGGTTATCCAGCCTAAAAATATTGATTAAACATCCATAGAACTACCACCAATAACAGATTGTATTTGTGGGGGTGATGGGTGGGGAACTACCACCACTGTTGTCAGAAACTAATAAAGAGAGAATGAAACAGGCAGCGGACTGCGCTGTTCTCTGTGTAGAGGTCAGACCGGGTTACTGCAGATCTTCTAAGGCAGTGGTGGCGAACCTATGGCACTGGTGCCAGAGGTGGCACTCAGATCCCTCTCTCTGGGCACCCGCACAATCACAGAGCACAAAGTTCGCCAGACAGGACTCAAGGCCTCTTGCCGTCCAAGGACCCTGGAAGGAAACTACAATGATTTCTACTGTATTGATGTCCTCAGGTGCCTTTGCAATTTAAACCTGTGAAAGAGCAGGGAGTAATAAGTTACTGCTTTAATTGTGGCATCGGCACTTTGCGAAAAATATGTGGGTTTTGGTTGTAGTTTGGGCACTCGGTGTCTAAAAGGTTCGCCATCACTGTTCTAAGGGAAGCCTAGCTGTAGGGACTTGGCCGCTAGACATTGAATGGAGCTCTCTGCTCCCTGTTCCATTCTGTTTCCCAGAAAACTCACTCCTACTTCAATGTGTATCATACCATAAGTGAAGCTGCTCAGACATTGAGAACAATTTGCATAGTGTTAGAGCCTGTGAAACTGTAGTGCAGAGAGGCCCTGGTAACGCCCTCTGGTTTACCAAAACCTTTTCCATAGCGCTTTAGTGATCACAGGGTTCATATAAAGACAAGACAAAAATAAGACATTACTGAGTGATAACATGCATGAGAATACAGTCTATAAGGAGGACACAGGAGGTATAGCTGTGAGAAAAGCCTGGTAACCCCCTCAGTGTCGCAGCCCGCTGCAGGAAGGTTATACCGTACATATGAATGTACCTTCTGGTGCTGAATGGGTTAAGTGCACAGCTTAATAAAGATATTTTTATTTTGGCTTTATGTCATTTTTGTCTCTTAAATTCGATCTTTCTTTTTTTTTTAACAGGAAATAAGGAGAGCCCGGTCTTTGCGTTTCCTATACTCCTTAAAGAAGATCCTGAGGTGGAGAAACTTTTTTTGCATTCAATACTATGGCAGTTTAATTGCGAGAATTGTGGCTTTAGCTATCAGCGGAGGTAAGACAACCTTCCAGTGTATCTTCTGGTGCAATCCAAAGGAAAACTAATCGGCCCTAGATTTCCTGCCATCTCCTGCAACAGTCCTGTAGAATTCCTGCAGAGAAGACAGGTTAATCTTTGATGGCTACTAGTAACTGCTTAGCTGAGATAAGTTAAGTGTGAACAACCTGTTTCGGTGCAGCAACCCACAGGATAGTATTTTGTAAGTTCATTTCCTCAATTAATGAGTTATTTAACTCTATCACTGCTTGGGATTTTGGATATTTTGTACCTCTAATAGCCTGAATAATGTTCTTATTTTTAAGGGGACCCTGTCACCTGGGACTCATTTTCACTAAAGACAAGTTACAAAATCCCATGACACCTGCAGTGCAAATCTGATTTTTGTAAGCATTTGCAGTACAATATAATTGTGTGTTATAACTTGCCTTGTACCCTCACAGAATCCTCTGTGTAGTCCCAGGGGATGGCTTTGGTTTAATATTAACAGAGGTAGACCAGATCACCCATAAACACAGTCTTTATCTTCGCACGGATCTCCTCTCTGCTTAAAGCTTCCAGAAAGCAAAGCAAACCATGAAAAATACTTTATTTTCAAACTTGCATTTTAAATAAAATCATCCAGAAGTCAATGCGTTTCAAGTGGTTTTACCACTCTTAATAATGACTGACTGGCTTTGGTTTGGATGCATTTCAAAAAACATGTGACTTGTCTGTGCTATTCAATTCACTCCTCAGTTCTTTGCCCTCACCTTTGTGCTCCTCCCTCCTGCTCATTTACAGAACTCACAGCCTGGTGAGCTGTCATCAGTGAGGGAGGGAGGAGCTGTACAGGAGCACAATTGGGGCCAAGAGCTGAGTGAAACGGACAGACAAATCGCACATTTTTTGAAATGCATCCAAACAAAAGCCCAACCCCTGGGATTACACAGAGGATTCTGTCAGGATGCAATGTACCGTATATACTCGAGTATAAGCCGAGACCCCTAATTTTACCACCTAGAACTGGGAAAAACTACTGACTCAAGTACAGCCTGCCAGCCCCCTAGTAGTATACAGCCTGCCAGCCCCCTAGTAGTATACAGCCTGCCAGCCCCCTAGTAGTATACAGCCTGCCAGCCCCCTAGTAGTATACAGCCTGCCAGCCCCCTAGTAGTATACAGCCTGCCAGCCCCCTAGTAGTATACAGCCTGCCAGCCCCCTAGTAGTATACAGCCTGCCAGCCCCCTAGTAGTATACAGCCTGCCAGCCCCCTAGTAGTATACAGCCTGCCAGCCCCCTAGTAGTATACAGCCTGCCAGCCCCCTAGTAGTATACAGCCTGCCAGCCCCCTAGTAGTATACAGCCTGCCAGCCCCCTAGTAGTATACAGCCTGCCAGCCCCCTAGTAGTATACAGCCTGCCAGCCCCCTAGTAGTATACAGCCTGCCAGCCCCCTAGTAGTATACAGCCTGCCAGCCCCCTAGTAGTATACAGCCTGCCAGCCCCCTAGTAGTATACAGCCTGCCAGCCCCCTAGTAGTATACAGCCTGCCAGCCCCCTAGTAGTATACAGCCTGCCAGCCCCCTAGTAGTATACAGCCTGCCAGCCCCCTAGTAGTATACAGCCTGCCAGCCCCCTAGTAGTATACAGCCTGCCAGCCCCCTAGTAGTATACAGCCTGCCAGCCCCCTAGTAGTATACAGCCTGCCAGCCCCCTAGTAGTATACAGCCTGCCAGCCCCCTAGTAGTATACAGCCTGCCAGCCCCCTAGTAGTATACAGCCTGCCAGCCCCCTAGTAGTATACAGCCTGCCAGCCCCCTAGTAGTATACAGCCTGCCAGCCCCCTAGTAGTATACAGCCTGCCAGCCCCCTAGTAGTATACAGCCTGCCAGCCCCCTAGTAGTATACAGCCTGCCAGCCCCCTAGTAGTATACAGCCTGCCAGCCCCCTAGTAGTATACAGCCTGCCAGCCCCCTAGTAGTATACAGCCTGCCAGCCCCCTAGTAGTATACAGCCTGCCAGCCCCCTAGTAGTATACAGCCTGCCAGCCCCCTAGTAGTATACAGCCTGCCAGCCCCCTAGTAGTATACAGCCTGCCAGCCCCCTAGTAGTATACAGCCTGCCAGCCCCCTAGTAGTATACAGCCTGCCAGCCCCCTAGTAGTATACAGCCTGCCAGCCCCCTAGTAGTATACAGCCTGCCAGCCCCCTAGTAGTATACAGCCTGCCAGCCCCCTAGTAGTATACAGCCTGCCAGCCCCCTAGTAGTATACAGCCTGCCAGCCCCCTAGTAGTATACAGCCTGCCAGCCCCCTAGTAGTATACAGCCTGCCAGCCCCCTAGTAGTATACAGCCTGCCAGCCCCCTAGTAGTATACAGCCTGCCAGCCCCCTAGTAGTATACAGCCTGCCCGCCCCCTAGTAGTATACAGCCTGCCCGCCCCCTAGTAGTATACAGCCTGCCCGCCCCCTAGTAGTATACAGCCTGCCCGCCCACACGGCCCTTAAAAAAATAAACATATATACTCACCCTCCGATGTCAGCGCGTTCTTTCTTCTCCGCGGCTCCTCTTCTCTCTTCCGGCATGGACTCGGCCATGTTTTCTTCTAGCATGCGCATGCTATGACGCGGCCGCTGCTGACATCATAGTATGCGTGGCCGCCTCCATGCCGGAAGATAGAAGAGGAGCCGCGGAGAAGAAAGAAGACGGGACACGCTGACATCGGGGACATCGGTAAGCCGCGCTGACATCGGAGGGTGAGTATTTAAGTTTATTTTTTTTTAAGTGGGTAATTTTTTTGGGTTATAGACTCGTGTATAAGCCGAGGGGACGTTTTTCAGCACATTTTGTGCTGAAAAACTCGGCTTATACACGAGTATATACGGTAAGTTATAACACACAATTATATTGTTATGTAAATGAGGTCCCTGTTGACAGGTTCCCTTTAACATGCAGTAATAAACCTCAGTGATGACATCCTGTTAAAGTGTCAGAATCGGAGTCCGCAATTTATTCACACAATGTACATACAAGATAGGTTCCATAGGTTTTTACTTGAGTTGAATTTGTATGCAAGTCGGAACTGTATATTTCATAATTGTAGCTCCAGACGAAAACATTATTTTGTCCCAGTGACAATTGGAATTTCAAAATTTTTAGCTGTAATAGGACCAAGGATTATCAATAAAACTTCATTACAGACACCTGACAGCTGATTATTGGAATCTGGGACTAAAGTAAAGCATCTAGAGAGCTTCACCCGAGCTCACAGGGGTCCGTCTTTAACTAGGGGTCGTCTGTAAGTTGGGTGTCCTTAAGTAGGGGACCGCCTGTACTACATTAATAACATAAAGATGCATAGTACAAACAGCTTTTAAGGGGGTAATCCTCCATTCCAATATACAGACTTTAATGCTAATAAATTCCTGTATATCCATAAACCTAACGAATGTTACTGTCAGGTGGGTGAAGTACTTGGGCTTTACTACTCCCCCTGTATGGCTGGAATCCCTGAACTGTAGTAGCTCAGCTCCTCCTGCTCTATAACATGCTGCCTGGTGATAGAACACTATGTAGAATCTGCACAGCTCCTCCTGCTCTATAACATGCTGCTTGGTTATAAAACACTATGTAGAATCTGCACAGCTCCTCCTGCTCTATAACATGCTGCCTGTAGATTGTACATATTGTACATTTGTTTTATAGATAAATGGATGAGATTTCACATGGGTGTGAATTCTAGAAAGGACATTTCATCCACTACCTGATGGGGTTAGTAGTTAACCAGTCACCAGATTGTCCCCCATTAGAGTTATAATGCGCAATTCATAACGTTTCAATACAATGAGTAGACTTTTTTTTTTGTTTTGTAGATGCCGCCAAACATTGACTACATTTACCCAGATCCTTCCGGAGTGGCATCCTCTTAATGCAATACATATGGGGCCATGCAGCGTGTGCCGCAATAGTCAGCAGAGGCGCTCAATGGTTGTGGAAAAGTAAGTTGGTTTTTTCTCCTACTACTATTAAGACCTTCCTAAAGGTAAAATATATGATCTGTATCATAACATTATGTACTGAATATTTTGTTTCTCTTGTAGTCTAAACGCCATGTTCATGGTTCACTTTGTGGAAGGTTTGCCAAGCAACGATCTGAAAAAATATTCCTTCCAATTCCATGGCCATTTGTATGAAGTGAAGGAAGTTATCAAGTATAAGAATGATCACTTCTCTACTTGGATCGCAAATCCTGATGGTGAGTACATGAGGCGAAACTGGAGTGTGGTGTTGTTTTTGCTTGAACAATTATTTTTAACCTACGAGGGAGGGATTCGCACTGCTTTCTGCAGTACAGATCACAGAACAGGTATAGATCATTAATAGGAGAGCAATGGAAAGCGACAGCTGGAAGCGGCATTATACTGGTTGGAGACCAGCAAGTTTGATCTCTGTGTGGGAGATCTACCACCTCAAATGTAGAACTGACCTAAGTTTTTAGTTCTGCAGTTCTACATTCTGGACAGTAAATCCCACACCAGTTGTACAAGTTTGGCTGAATGAGGCCTTATATCAGAAGTTTATAGTCTGCACTGTTTTCAAATGTCCATATTATGATGGGATGGAAAGTGCAGGAATTTAGTGATAGGAGCCCTCCAAACCTCACACCTGTAATTTCTTTATTGTATAACCGGGTTAATTAGGTGAAGTAATTGCCCTTCTTACCCATCACCCCCCTCTCTGCTGCCTTTTAGGGTTGACTGTAGAAACACATCTTTGGAGATGAGATGCTGACAGGTCATGTAGATGCTGATATAGTGTTCAGTGACTGGATAATGAGGTACAGGGGATCTCTGCCCAAGCGTTTGGATTAACAATATAAAATGTGATCGCTGGTGTGTAGGTACTAAACACTCAATGGTCCCCAGTAGCCTCCAGCTTCTGTCTCCAAGTACCACTCGGTCACTTTAAGGGAACTCGTAACATGGTTTATGTTTTTATTATAAAAGGGCCAATTTATTGAAAGACCTGTTGTGGACCTTTTTGTTTTTCTTGTATTTTTATTTTAAGGATGTATACATCCAGCACTGAAACCCGGCAGAAAATGTAAAACCATTCTGCCGCAGGAGTAGTGAATTTTTGATTTTCAACTTTTCCATTTCGAAATTGGCGTTCACATCTTCAGCATAGAGTGATGTTCTGCAGATTACACTGTATAACGCAGTTCACATTCTGTTGCAGCTATACATCTGAAACACTTCACTGACAAAAAAATGGTACTGGTTATCGTTGTAAACTAGTCACTGATACAAGGATAAAAAATGTTTGACATCTTTAAACGTAACCTTCATTCAGCTTTGATAAAAAGGAGATTTCATATTACTTAGTATTTTCCTGGAGAAGTATTGTAGTATTAACATTGACACTGAGTGATATAAAATCTCCTTATTAAAGCTGAATAAGTTACTATTTTAAGATTGTTGTATCAGTGAGTAGCAACTATAAATTTGGTTACATTTTTCCCTCTTGCTTTGTCAATAACATAGCAGCCATAGAGCTCTGTGTAACCATGTGTTTGTGTTCTTCTGCTAGTTATATTCCAGGATTGCAGCTTCCTGTGTGCAGTGGGGAGTATCCTCACACTGCTGTTCTCTGTGCCTTGTGCTGCTTCACAGCTCCTCCTTTCTGATGTTGGTAGAAGGTGTAGCAGGCTCCTGCTAGAAGATACCACAGCAGTCACTCAGGAGAGGGGAGAAACTATGGAGCAGGACCATGTACAGTGCACAACAGTGTGTTTAATCACCAAGAGTACTGGGGATGTGTCCTCAATCTAGATTATAACCTATTTTCCAAAGTTCTGCTGCTTCTAACGCACGCACACGTCAGGTTATGGTAAGACAAATCTCCAGGACAGTAAATAACAAATGTTGTTTTTTTCTTCTCCAGGTTCCTGGCTTGAATCCGATGATCTCCGAGGCCAATTTTGCAGACGCAACCAAAAATTTCTGGTGCGAGCAGATGACATTCATATCTTGATATGGGAGAGGAAAGATGTGACTATATCGAAGGAAAATGTGGAGCTCGGTCCGACGGCGCAAGATCCAACGTTTTATTCATCAAATGCACAAATGGCCTCTGAAGATCTGAGCGCGTCCTCAGAGGCGGCTGCTCCACTTCCCCAGCAGGTTACTCCTTCCCCATCAGTTGTGCTGAACACGTCGGACCCACTAGCGGGAATGGAAGGCTATGCGGCTGATGATGTCATAACACTGACTCTGGTTGAGATACCCCTCGATGCAAATGGCTGCCCTGTCGAAACACAGACTGAGCTTCAAGCTCCTGCTACTTGTACTGCTCCCGTAGAAGCAAATCAAGAGGCAAGTACACACATTACCCAACTTGACACGTCGCCCAATGCACAGCTGTCGAGTAAGGAGGACAACACGTGTACATCGGCTGTCTCTCCTGACTCTAATAAAAAGACTTCGCCGATTAAGGATTGTAGTGTTATCATAAGTCCTATAAAACAAAGTGCCTTAAAACCACCTGCTACCAGCACCCCCTTGCACACCCCCTTTATCCCTAAAAAGAGTGGGGTCACCAACTGGTTGACTCGAATAGTCAATAAAGACCAATCTATCATAAGTTCTGCACCCAATGCTGCCAGTCTTCTAAAGCTTAAAGCTGGTACTCCTCTGAAGGTGACTGATGCAAACAGCGCTGCCAAGAAGGCTCAAAGCTTCAATGGCTTTCAAGGCAGGTCTTCGAGTAAAACTAGTCTGCTGGCATCCAGTATATTTCCAGGATCAGATAAGCCGACCTTCAGTGTCCCCAAAGACAAGACGTCAGGTTACAAGAAGACTGGGAGCAGCGGTCTAGATTACAAAAAGCTTTTAAAGGAAGGGAGTTCGACCAGTGAGGATAAAATTCGGAAACTGAGACTAAAATTACTAAAAAAATTGAAGGCCAAGAAAAATGAGTTGGCCACGTTAGAAATGTTGTCGAAAAAGCAACAGGGTGGTCCGCTCAATGGCCAGGCTTATAGTGGTTTTAATCGTAAGGATCATCTCCAAGGCTTCTTGAAGGAGCTTCAGGATCAAATAGACAATGCTGATAATGAATCCGTTTGCACTATGAGCTCCAGCGCCTCTATATGTAGTAGTCCCGGAGATGCCGAATTCTTTGCAGAACTTTTCTCCCCATCCCCCGTTGACAACCAACTGAGTGACGGCAGCTACCTGGAGATGTTGGCCGATGGTTGTGGAGTGGCATCAGCCGGCCAGTTACCACAAGCTAATGGCCAAGCGGGAGCTATGGGTGTCCTACAGGCCACCTCAAGTACTTCTTACCCTACAACCAGCCCACTTAACCATTCTGAGTCATTAAACATCATGTCCAGTTCGACTCTAAACGTTCCGAATGAGGACAATGGTTACTTTGACTTTGATGATTATTTCTGAGCAGTTTTAGTAACGTTTTGGTCTCTGGGTCACACCTTGCATCACTAGTGTTGATGTTTGTTTTCCAAAATGGGATGTGAAAGTTGTAGCAAGTCTGGAGCCTTTGGGTTTACAGTGACTTTTGGCCTACAATATAGGAGCTACTCTCTATCTTATGAAAGCAAAAGTTTTGGGTGACTTTTGGGGCGGGGAAATGGAGGTTGCTGTAATATTATGATACTACTGTAGGATGCTGGAAGCATAAAAACTAATAATAAAGATAAATTTTGCCTGAATCTTCCAATGTTACAAGGACTGGGCGGCCATGTATTGTGTAGATGAGGTTGCCCAATGTCTCTAGGTGTTGTGTGTCGGAGGATTTCTGTTTATCTGGCTAAGCTGAGTGTGCATGTGTAACTCTCAGCCACTCTGTTTCTCATCCCTGTGCTGTGTGGACTGCACACGGGTTACACCTCTGACCCTCTGCACTTTATAGATGGGGGTTCAGCCCACACTTGCTCACTGGAAAGTAATAACCATGCAGCAAAGACTCTTGACCATCATTTACTGCAATTGTTTACATAAAGGGCAAGTAGTAGAAGGTCTCTGTGCACAGACAAGAATAGATCACAAAGTGCCGAACCGCTTCTTCAGGTTCCGGTGTAACTAAGTTTCACCAAGTATCAGTTTTTTTTTTTACCGATCGGACTGTTGTGCCCCCCACCCCCATGCGGTTTCATTGCAGTTCTAAACGGAATCAAAGCCCAAAGTGTGAGCCTCCGAGTTTGTCCGAAAACAAAACTAATTAATTTTAAAAAAGCTACTTTGCGCTTTGATTAAGTTTCAAAATGTGACCACAACTTAAAGATATAAAATTCAAAGAAACCTGGTCTTTGGCAGTCACTGCAATAGTTAAAGCACTTGATGATGAATTTGTAATACCTGACCCCACCGTGAGGATTCAGTATGAGGCTATTTTTGTGGAAATGTGCAAGAATTTTAGTGTGTTGTGTTTTTGTTCTCAGATATTTATTTTGTTCGCTTTTAACCTCTAGCAACCTCAATGAAGGAGGAGGTAATTTGTTCAGCATTCTTAAGATCAGTATTACTCGGCAATCTGCTGCCGCCGTTTCAGCACTTCCTGGGCCCTCCTCCACAAAGCAGGAAATGGCCATTCAGCCAATGAGGAGGCTTCACTGCTACAGATGATCGGCTGAATGGATTTTTCCTGCAGTGCTGAGACAAGACCAAGAATTGGGCAGCCGTAGGGATGTGGCAAGCAGTAGCGGGGGATCTGGTGTAGAATTGTTGGGGGTTGAGTTTATTTTCTGTGTTGATGCCCGTGCTGCTCATTGTTATGGACAATTATTCCGATAGTAAACTATGCAGGTAAAAACAAACCTAACTTTATTTTTTTGTTTGACATATTGATTGTAGAGCCTCTATACTATAATAATTTCCCTGCACACAATTTTTTTTCCCCTCCCGATTGAGGCTCAGTTTGTACATTTCCTGGTATGACTTGAAATTTGTACATTGACTTCCTTTTTTTTTTTGGATTTTTTTTTTTTGCTAAATTTAGCTTATGTAATTATAAATGTTGTTTGTGTTTTACTGTAAGTTGTCCATTTGAGAGAATAAAAACATTTTGATTATCAAAGCGGCTGCTGCGCTTGTATCTTAATCATAATTGTAAGAATCCAAGTCATGGATGCTGTTATTGTTCTGCAAAACACTGAACAAATACTGACAGTGTGAATAAAAGAAAACCAGTGTCAGGATGGATCCAGTGCAGATGTTTCCATTTCCATCTCTGTTTAGCGTCCACTTCCATTTCTTATGGAAAACACTGATTAGTGAATAAGGCCTTAGAGCTGTGTTCACACCAGCAGCATCATCATGGATTCTATTTCAGTGCATTGTCCCCTTGTATCTAAGAGGTTCTTGCTGCTGCTTAAATAATGTTGGAGCAGATGGCTGTGTGTGCATGTCCCGCATGGATTTGGCCGACACTAGATCTGTAACTACCCCTTCCCTCAGTTGTCACCAGTCTTATCACTGGTTGGTGTTGCTTCCCTGTTTACATGAAAGGTTCTCCACAAAAAATCTATGCAATTAATTTCTCTATCCCTATTTTGTGAAAAAAAAACTTTTCACGTCCCCTCTGTAGAATATCTGTGGGAAAAGGTTCCATTGACAGTTGTGACGTCACAGAAGAGTTCCGTGACGTCACAGAAGAGTTCCGTGACGTCACAGAAGAGTTCCGTGACGTCACAGAAGAGTTCCGTGACGTCACAGAAGAGTTCCGTGACGTCACAGAAGAGTTCCGTGACGTCACAGAAGAGTTCCGTGACGTCACAGAAGAGTTCCGTGACGTCACAGAAGAGTTCCGTGACGTCACAGAAGAGTTCCGTGACGTCACAGAAGAGTTCCGTGACGTCACAGAAGAGTTCCGTGACGTCACAGAAGAGTTCCGTGACGTCACAGAAGAGTTCCGTGACGTCACAGAAGAGTTCCGTGACGTCACAGAAGAGTTCCGTGACGTCACAGAAGAGTTCCGTGACGTCACAGAAGAGTTCCGTGACGTCACAGAAGAGTTCCGTGACGTCACAGAAGAGTTCCGTGACGTCACAGAAGAGTTCCGTGACGTCACAGAAGAGTTCCGTGACGTCACGTGACCTCCCACAATTCCCTGCTCCCTCCTTACCAGAGTAGAATGTATTACAGGGTAAGTTGATCAAAAACTTTACGGCTCTGTACATACATTGAAACGGTCCATGCGGCAGGTGTGTTGTATAGGAATTCGTTGCACCTGTGAGCAGTAGGTGATCCTCCCCGTCCTCTTACAAGTGCACAGGATACACCCTCTGGTTACAGGTTTCCACAAATGATGATAGAAAGGAAAAATATGATCCAGCACTTGTCTTGCTTCTTTATTCATAGTTTATACAGTTGAAAAAAGACACTTGTCCATCAAAATTAGTCAGCATGCAGTGGTATCCACAAACAGCTACGTGTTTCGGGTACGAACAGTCTTCATTCTTCATCATGGCTATGTACTCGAAACGCGCAGCTGTTTGTGGATACCACTACAACATGACTAATTTTATCTGATGATTCAATAAAGTAAGACATTTTATTATGCACCAGTGCTATACATACAGATAAATAAAGTAGCATTAAAGTGACGCATTGTCTACACGACTTTTTCTATTTTTTTAATTTTTTTTAATCCACATGGAAATTGTTGATCGGTGCAGAAAATACAATAATGTTCATGTTACTTTTTTTTCTTGTTCTTCCGCCCAGATTTTTGCTTGCTTTTTTTTTTTTCTTGTACATTGAAGTCTATCAGAGTGAAAATCTGCACAGATTTTTTCTTGAAATGACATCAGATCAGGTTAAAGGAAACCTACCACTTAGAATGGTAGGTGTAAGCTGTAAGTACCGAGCACCAGCTCAGGGTGAGCTGGTGCCGGTACTTGCTTTCGTTAGTGTTATAAATCGCGGTTTTAACACTTTTTAAACTTTAGAGCCGGAGAGGCTTCGGCGCTGCGTGCGCGCGCCTCCATAGGAAATAGCGGAGATGTTGCGCGCACACGGTCGCGCGCAGCGCCGAAGCCTCTCCTGCTCTAAAGTTTAAAAAGTGTTAAAACCGCGATACCGCGGTTTATAACACTAACGAAAGTAAGTACCGGCACCAGCTCACCCTGAGCTGGTGCTCGGTACTT